>NW_027282871.1:0-255420 GCF_046629955.1 Centroberyx affinis
TCCCTATTCACTCACTACCTTCTGATTAACTGAAGACAAATTAAAAGAACAATTTTAGCAGATCTTCAGATCTAGAGAAGGTCGTCTGTGCTTTCATCTCTTCTCTTCTAGAACAGTGGTTCTCAACCTGGGGGTTGGGACCCCCCAGGGGGTCACAAGATGATTTATTTAATAAGGAGAAAACATTTCTATTATATGAATTTATTATCATTTTTCTCTAATTTTTGCTTTTTTTCTTGTGAAATACTGAATAGTTTTAGCCTCTCTGCCTCCTCTGATAATGAATCAAATGAAACTACCTGAAAAAGGAAAATCAAGTAGGTACTGCTTCGTTTTAGTGCGTCACAAGCCAAAAAGGTTGAGAACCACTGTTCTAGACTACTGAAACTCGCTCTATTTCTGCCTCAGTCAAAAGTCTCTCTGACGTCTCCAGCTGGTTCAGAATGTGGTATTTTGGGTTTGTAATCCCCAAGAGCCTGTCATCAGCTCCGCCAATCAGAGGTATTGTATAAACATGAGAGTCAGTTAAGGCCAAGCTGACTAGCTGCCCAAAGTTGAAACATGAGATTATTTACTGGAGACAATAAAATGTAAAACCTCAAATGGGTTTAAATGCACGTCATAGCCAAATTGTTAAAAAAATATCACTGAGATGAATAGCTCACTATTGTCCTTTTACCAACAATATATTTGCATTAATTTGTGTTAATCTGACCACAACTGCATATCAATATTCCTTCACTCTTTTTACTCTTGGTTTCAAAGGCACAGACATCTCCTTCTTGCGCTGGAGCCAACAATATATCAGAATTAGGGATTCCTCAACTTATATGGTTTCAAGATCAGTTACCAGTAATGTGGCCTTGTCTGATATTTCACAACAGCAATAAATAGGAGTGGAGAGAAGTACAGCATGGTAACAATAGAGGATATCATGTTTCTGTATCCAGTGTTACCCCCCACATGTGTGCAGCTGTCCCCACTGAGTAACACTTGAAGAGTGCTGAGGTGTGCAGCTTTGTTCGTTGTTGCTTTGGCCATTGCTTTCGGCTTGTGTGGCAATATGGAGGCAAACCAGTCACTTGCAAAGCTGCTGAATTTTTTGAAGCTCACAGATAGCTCAAAGAAGACAGTCATGACACAGAAATACTGAGCTGAAAAGATTAGATTGTGAATGAGGAAACTTCTCTATACATACATTTCCTTTGCTAGTTTATATAGTGTGCCTGTTCAGTTATATAATTCATCTTAATTGGATGAGAGGTAAAAAAAAAATTCCACACAATTCCCAGCAGAAATGCTTGTAAAACAAAGTACAATCACTGTTCTAATGTAATGTACTGTACTGTATTCCCAGGCAATGCTTATGCTGCCTGCCTCACCCTCAACTCCACAGGGTCACATCTAAGCATGACACATGCAGCAAAAACGAATTAATATAGTAATAATTTGTTGGTATCACAGCTCTCTGTACTTGCCACAAATTTACTTTCTTCAGCAAATGAGTGCATGCATCCTATGGCTAGTTCAAAAAATTTGTAGAAATAGTAAAGAAATTTTTCCTTGAATGAGAATGATGTTCTCATTTTGGGATGGAGGAGGTTTTCCGGGTATTTATTACCCTAACTCTAATGCAGTGGATTTTGTTTGCAAAAACTTTTTTATTTTGCTAAATTAAAATTAGCCTAAGCCTGAATCATGGGGTTTTTTTCTAGACCTATGTTAATATCAACAAATTATTTAACAGATTCAACAGTAGCTCTTTACAGCATTTGGTGCAGTTAATTCCCTTTTATCAGAATAAATTGCTCCTCTGTGAAGTGTAGGAGCAGAGGTCTTGTCTTACAATACCTTTTGAGTCTGTCAGTGACAATTTTCCCAAGAAAATTAGAAGCACAGTCACAAGTCCGTGTGTCTCTGCCATTTCAGAAGTCTGCGCTGAGGTGTTAATCCTGGGAGTATGTACACACTGGCATGCATGTGTGTGAATGCACATTGGTGTGCAGTGAACTGTGTGTGTCTGTGTGATTCCACTTCAAATCTTTCCTTACACTAATGAAACACTGACTAATTAACCAGGCAGGTAAAAGTTTAACCAGCTGAATGGCCAGCCACACAACGGCCTCTACTGAAATAGTTTACGAAAACACCAAATATTAACTGAAAACACAGTGTTTACATGTCATTTTACATGTTTGAATTGAGAAGATGCCTAAAAAGTATTTATTTATTCTTTAATCTTTTGCGCAGTAGTTCACCAGTGCAGCACACAGGCTAAACCCAAAAGAGAAAACAATAGTCATCTCTATTGTTTGGAGGACAAAGTTTTGCACACAATTTGTTTTAATTTGTTTTAATTGTCCCAAGAATTTTACACTGAAAAAGGAAACAGCCCCCCTTCCTCTATCCAGTCACATACCCACATAGGAAGTGGTACTATGTTTTAGAGGTTACTATGTGTCTCTATTCCAACATATTCCCATGAGATTTTGCCAACTGAAATGAACATCAAATGTGTGAAGTGAAAGGAAGGGGGGTCCAGAGAAAGTGTGGGTGTACCTGGGTGGAGGCTGGCTGGTTAAAGGGTAGCAGAGTTTTAACAGCAGGAGAACCAGACTGTGATGTAGGATGTTAGGATGCTGCTGCAAAACACTGAGCCTCCTCAATTGCCACATGAAGAACATCATTTGTTGAGCGTTCTTAATGAAGCAGGAGATGTTCTCATCTCATTTGAGGGTATTGGTGATGGTGGAGCGACTCGGAGTCCATCCTCATATCATCATTTTGATTGTTTTCAGCTCCAGGTTGTGAGCTGGTCCGCATCTTTCCCTGTACATGGACTCATCAGTGGTGGCAGTGCACTCTCAGAAAACAAGGTACCTGAATGTACTTAATGAGGTACAAATGCTTGCCGCTGGAACTGTACCCTATTAGGTACGAATATTGTACCCTTAGGAATGGTCCATATTTGTACCCTCTGTACCTCTGAAGGAACAACTATGTACCCCAAGTAAGAAAAATGTACTTTGATACTACGGTACACAAATGTGCCCTTTGAAAAGGTACAGATATGCTCCTGGTACCGCCCCAGTCATTTGTACGTGGCAAAAGTATACCTTGAAATTCAAAGAACACTATGTTCACAATATACATATACGTATATGTACCTTTTGTTGTCAGAAATGTACCATGCACCTTTAAGTGCAAAAGAGGTATTCAGTTAGGACTACTAGCATACCTTTGAGGGTGTATTTATGACAAGTGCACCTTTGGGGACAGAAATGGACCTGTACTGTACCCCTATTTCTGACAGTGTACATGGACTCATCACTGAGGACAGTGAGGGGATCAGGTAGATGGGGTTAGGTAAGGTCGCAGTGGCACTAATTACCCTCTGTCTGTCAGGAAGTCTGTTACCCATTCACAGATTGAGTGGCTCCGGTGTGATATCTTCCTTTGTGCTGGGTTCTTTTCCAGCAATGTCTGAGGATGGTGTTTTCTGTGCATATTGTTTCAGAGTAACAGGCTCTGACCTGATGTCAGAAGAGGACAAGTAAAAGGAAGAGATGGAGCACTCTTATTCTTACTGTCCATATTGCCCATCTTTATTAGCTCTGGAACTGCTGTTAATGTTCTACTACTATGTATATTTTTGTTATTCTTGCCCTTATTTGTGACTCTTTTTAACAATTTAATATTTGATTTTTTTTTTTATGCCTCCTATGTAGTTGTTGCTTGCCATTGTCCTAAGAATTTCATTGTTCAGAATGACCTTGTGTTATACTGTGCATTTGATAAATAAAAACACTTTGACTTTGACTTTGGAGGGAGCAGCACAACGGTTTTGCTGGAATACACATTCCTGATTGGACTGACCAACAAAGGCATACTGCAGTCATCTGATCCCTTTCCATGTAACCACACACATCTGGTTATGTGCTGTAACTTGGAAAGGAATCTTTTCTTCTCATTACATCCACATTACTCTCTGAGAACAATTGACTTATCTTTTATATTATGCATTTCTTGGGCATGTGTGCACATGTGGTAAAGTATTGTGGTGATACTCTATGGATATGGATACAGTGAAGATTTCAGCTTGTTTTCAGCATGTTAGGCTATGGCCCATTTTTACTCTTAAACCCAATAAAATGTATTATATAGCTTTAATATTGTATTGGAATGAAACATATGTAATATACTAATATATTTTATTAAAATAGTATAGCCTAGGCTTATAGCTTAATTGTGATGCTGAAATTCCCTTGAAAAGCTATAGGCAAGGAAACACATCAAATACATCAAACACGGGTGAAGGATTTTGGGTATTAATTAAATATTTGTCAAATGCTTACTATATATATATATATATATATATACACACACAAAAAAAGCTTAAAATAGCCTATATGCCTTTTGGCAATTTTTTTGCAAAGGTGATGCACAGTGACAGGACTCACTGCAAACCCCAGTCCCCTGAAAGTTTATTTTGAAAGCACCGCACACATGCAGCTCTAGTCTGAATATAAAACACTTTCCCTGCACTGTAAAATAATGCCCATCTTATGTCATGTCAGAAGTCATTCAGTCTCATATTCAGTCTTAAAATGTTGTGCAGTTTCAGTGCTTTTATCACAATGTACTTTCCATTTAAATCATATCACACTGCTACAGAATCCAAATTGAAAAACTGATTTAGCTTTTGTTCATACTAGTAGGCTGAAACAGAGTTTACTCATCATTAATGTTTGGTAAGTTCAAACAAGGTACATTGAAATGTGCCCACAAATGCAATGAATCACCCCATTGTTTCACAGTGGTGACTGCATGTTGTTCACTGATATAAATCTAGCTCAAAAATAATGAAACAATGCCTTTTGTAGAGAATACATCTAAAACTTTGGAATATAACTATTTCTGATCGTGTTCAAACTTTAATATCAACTCATTAATTTTGTCATGACCCCCAGTTACACCACATATATGAGGTTTTGTTCATTAATAAAAACTATAAAGCTCATGAAACTTTGGGAGAGGATGACCTCTAGAGGGTGGAGTGGAGAGATGACACAGCAAACGGAGCAGAGTAGCCCCGCCCACTGACCCGGGGTTTGACTCTAATCTGTTATCTCATACATTAGATGTAAACATATGTATGGCTGCCTGTCATCCACAGGCTGTGGGATCACATGTGCGAGGGAACAAGCTCCATGTGCACGAATCTTTAAGATGGCACGACTCATCTCTGCCCTCAATCAACTTTAATCCCAGATTAAAGGGACCGTGCCACTAGAATGGAACCATGCTGTAGTTGATTCTGTACGAGTTTCTCCTTGTCTGCTCCTGGTTTTCATTCCCTCCTCCATATAATATAGTATAGTAAAATTTATTGATTTATTGAGGACTTCCATTGCTTCAATTTATTGTTTAAGCTATATCTCACGTGGATGCACATAGGGCATTAGCACATAAACAAATCTGCCATTTAATTCTGTTAATGTATACCGATGTGTAGTGTACATGTATATGTAGACTGTATGCCGATGACTTCATGGTTGTTATACACATTAGTTTCTAGCGCTTGGAGATCTTTGGAAAACAGGCACAATCACAACATTGTGCATCAGTCTTGTTGATAGGGCGTCCTGTCGATACATGTAGTTCTACCTAGTTGCTTTGTGTGTATGTGTGTGTTTGTGCGTGTGTGTGTAGAAAATGTGTTGTAAATGACACCTTTTCACTTTTGTGTTCAAAAGTCAAAAGTCATTCAAAAGTGTGAACTAGAAAAAGGAGTTTTTCAAAGTCTCTTGAAAGTTTATATTGTTTTGTCCATGTTTTAAAAAAACCAAGGGATCGAAATTAAGAGTGTGTAATAAAAGTGGCTTTAGTTGTGTGTACTTCAGAATGATCAAAAGCCCCCTGCCCAAGAGGCTTACGAGGTCTGTGATCTGGCATGGAGCCTAAATGGCAAATAAGCCTAAAAAGTAATCAGTAAAATGTTAAACTAAATTGTAACCTAAAATGTGACTAAGACAAAAAAAAAAAAAAAAAAACATCAATATAACAATAAGACAGATTAAATTTGTCATATTTTCCAGTTTGATAACCACATATCTAAGCACAACATGACCACATTCTCCTTTCTCCAGATTTGTTTATCATTTGTCATGTAGGCCTAAGGACTGGCACTTTGGGCACGGTGGGAGCCTGAAGGTTAGAGAAGTGTTTTTTTCCCCAGCTGGTTCAAATCCTCGAAACAGCTGGGAAAATCTGGGTGGGGAAAGTGGACGAGTAACGCTTTCCACTCCCTCAACAACTTCTGAGAAGCTGCTCAGTGGCCGACAGTAGAGGACGGTCATATGAGCTGCAATTGTGGGAATGGGGATGTATTATATTTTCAGGCTTTTTTTCTAAATATATTTGAAACCTTTCATATGCAACATTTTTTGACCTTTAGCTACAGCACCCTCCTCTGAAACATTGGCTCCATATTGTGGATAATGTTGTTTTGCATTGGATTAAACATGGCTGTTTCACTGATAGAAAGGCATTAGAATGATTATTATTATTACTGTTATTATGACTGTTACTATTATTGTTGTTGTTCTCATTTGATTGAAATAACCAGTGTTACCCAGGTTGGGAGTCTCAGTTTAAGACACAGATCAACTGACTGGAACAAAATCTGAACAGGAGTCATAAGTGCAATGTTTGCTGATGTGGCCCAAACATATGTTTACATCTGTCTCCTCTCCAGTGGGATCATTTGTTTCCTCCCACCATCATAGTACAGCTCAAGGGAAAATCCTGCAATGTACACTTTGAAAAAGTAGGCTACGGGCTTTTTATTTTTATCTGCTCAGAATGATGATGAAACTGCTGGTTGTATTATCCCCACCCCGCCCTCTCCTGCCTCCAGTTTGTAGGTTACTGAAAGATTTCACCAACCGCAGATAAGAAGATTAGAGAGGAATTAATGGCATTCCTTTGTCATTATAGGAATAAATTGATATTTGGTTTTAAATCAGAGGGAGGAGACAACGGGGAGCCGGGGCAACATGTTGTGCCGGGAGACATAAGCGGTGGGATGGCACAGTGACAGCCAGGGGAATGCCTGTGCGTCGGAGCTAAGCATTGGATATCTGGACTGATGTACACCATGTTATAGGAGATGAGAGGGTTGGATAACACAGGAGTTACTGGGCGTGTGCGTGGCGAGGCAGAATGAGTACTGCTGGGATATGGACGTGCCGGTAGACGGCGGGGACAGCTGCGGCATTCCCGGGGCGAGAAACTGACGCAGTGGGAGGACCTTGGTGGTTCCTCCTGTCTCTCCAGCCCCAGCTCAACCATGAATGTGGCCCTCCTGGCCCTAAGACTGATGTGCTTGGCCTGGCTGTGGCCCGTCACCCAGCTCAACAGCAACCACTTCCCAAATAAGAGGAGACACAAGGATGTTTATCCTGGAGAGAACACCAAGCAAAAACATGGAGGGTGAGCCAAAGTGGGATTTCTAGCGGACTCATTTCTTGGGTTGCTTCTGCTGCTGACATTTGCTTTTCGACAGCTGGCAGCTACTGTTTTGTTGGCTTTGTTGGAGGCTTTGTTCTGTTTAATAGCAGTTAATAGTTTGCTGCTTTAGGATGTCATTAAACCATGGCTGCATGGTTAGCCTTGATGCTTTCCATTAATGTCTTGGTGGATCAAGGTAAAGGCAGGTCATGGGATCATGTGGGGTGACAGGTGATGCATATAGGAGATCACAGCAGTGCTGATGTTCAGGTAATTTTAGATGGCTTCAATTGATCAGGGGGTTGAGTGTGTAGTTATGATTCTCAGTCTTATTTACAATTAAAAATGAGTTAAACATACTAGGAAAATGGTTTGTTTTGGGCAGACATTGATACTACTCAAGTGCTGTAAGCTTGATGGATTTGTGTTGCCCAAAATTTCATGTGGATTGTTGTTGAATGAAATCTAGGTTCTCTACAACAATAAGAGGACTCATTTTGACCTTTGACGTGACATCAATTATTATATGAGGATTTCTGGGAAGGCAGTGGAGGTCAGGTAGGCCTCTCAGTGGAAAAACTCAACTCATGAGATATTCTGACTTAAATGGCAACATAGCAAATATTGTTGGTCTCCATGATAGCAGCGAGGCCCTGCAGCATCTCTGACCCAGTTGTGAGTCTGTTCATGAAAATCAGTGCAGACAGAATGTCAGGAAAAGAACTTTCATTTCCTTTATACCCTTGCTTTTGGTTTTAATCAGACTGCTAAATTTCAAGTAATCATCACTAACTCCAAAGACCAGATGTCAGTCGTGCTTCAAGTGTGTGTGTGTGTGTTTGTGTGTGTGTGTGTGTGCTAGAAAGAGAAAGAGAGAGAGCCAAAGAAAGAGCTTTTTTGTAAGCTCTCGTACATCCACAGAACAGCTGATGTGCTGATTTGTGTCTCCTTTGGTTCCCAGACGAGTGGACCTTAAGATGAAAAAGCTGGACAGCACCAAGTCCCTGCTAATTAAATCTGAGCAGCTGCTTCGTATTGAAGACCATGATTTTGCAATGCGGCCGGGCTTTGGAGGTAAGGCCAATATCCTAATCCAGTTGGCTGGAATGCCATACAAAACAATGTTCACATTCGTGTTATTTTAGTATGTATTCATGATCTATCTATCTATCTATCTATCTATCTATCTATCTATCTATCTATCTACCTATCTATCTATCCTCAGTGTTCAAGTTTCACGATTATTCATGTACATGTAAAATAAATAAATAAATAAATAAATAAAAGCAGAGTGCGTTACACCTGTATTAAAAGGACAGTAAAAACAACAAAACAACAATCGCATAAAATGGAAGGAGCTAGCAGTCTTTGTCAGGCTTCATTTTATTAATAGATTTTGCACTATTCCTCTTCTTCAAATTATTATTACTATGAAGCATGTGCTTGCCTGGCAACTCAGTAAGCTTAATGTAGGTTACAGTGCCATCTTTGGCATTACGCTACCCAAAAAACCCTTACTGACCCAGATTGTCTCCAATGTTAAACAGACAACGACTGCAGCCGGTAATACAGAATTTTTTTGATACAATAATCTGGACTGTGTATCTCATTTTGAGGAGAAAAAAACAAATAAATCCTGAATGCTACAGGATATTCAAGGAACTGCTATAATACTTAAGTTTTGTGCCCATCAGCAAACTCATGAGTGGTAGAATGTTTTGTTGTTAGTTTCCATATCAGATGGTATATATTATATATATAATTTATCTATGTTGTCCTGGTTGGGTTGAGCTGATGTGAAGTTAATCCTGGTAAATGAGGAGCATGACTTTATGGAATGAGATCACCCAGGTAGAAGAAAACAATACATTCAAAAAGGGCATTCAGTTCAGTTGTCTGAGGCATTACGTTCAGTCTCTTTTAGGATTCCCTTACTTTAAAGCAATCATTTCTTTCACACTCTTTTTCACATCCAGAGCCTTGTAACAGCCAGACTTAAAAGCCCCTTTTCTCCAGTGAGACAAGTTTGTAGGTTCAGGTTATGAATGAATGATTGCTGGGTTTTCAGAGCAATAATACATCTGCAGATACCCACAGTGGGCAGTTTTCTCAAGCTGAATTTCTGTAAGATTCATTAACAAAAAGACATTTTTAAAGTTGAGCGACTTTGCTGCTGCCACAGGACTGTTGTAGAATCATGATTTCTCTCATCGACTTAGATGTTTCAAAAACAGATGACAGTGTACCACATGCTTGTCTGAGTCGTGTGCAAACACTGTCGGTTTTAAGTGCTTACCACTGGATAATAATACTCACAGGATGGGACAAATAGGACACATTTATTCTGCCATTAGGGGAAATGGCACAAGGATCATTCTGGCTAATATATATGAAATATACTTACAGTGTGCCAATTTTGATATAGCATTGGAGCAGTGTGTCAATTTCTTGAGCAAAACTTTGAACTTTTGAACTTTGTTATACAAATTTGTGTTATGAAACTGTTACTCCTGTCCTTTTCATCCTTCTCTCTGGACATGTGCTTGCAGTCTAAGTTTAACTAATTTGTTGGTACTAGTTTCCAAGTGATTTCAGGGCATAGGTAAGCATTTTCTATTTGTGTCATTATTGTATCTACAACAGGCGGCACAGTGCCTCATGTGGTTAGCACCGCTGCCTCATAGCAAGAAACATCTGTCCCTTTCTGTGTGGGGTTTGCATGTTGTGCCTGTGTTTGCGAGGGTTTCCTCAGGGTGCTTCGGTTTTCTCCCACAGTCCCAAGACCTGCAAGTCAGGTGAATCAGAGACTCTAAATTGTCCACATAGGCGTGAGTGTGAGTGTGATGGACTGTCCACGGTGTTTCCCTGCCTTACTCCCATTGCATGCTGGGATAGGCTCCACCCCCTCGTGACTCTTAATACAATAAGCGGGTAAAGACAATGAGTGAATGAATCTCTACGTAGGTGCTCACCGAAATAGCACAAGCGATAGTTACATCAGAACCTGTGCACTGGTAAATACTTGCTTATTATCAACTGACTTTTGTTTCAGTGCATAAGTTCTACATCATGGACCACTGGTTTATATTGTACTTTAGGATGAGTAACTGCTAAAGGTTTTTATCAGTTTTCTCTTGGACAAATCTCCCTCTCACCAAGTTAACCAACTGATCCTTGAGCACTGATGAAACTTTAACCACACACTGCTGGACCTGGAGTGTCTGAGGAAGGTTCTGAGAACCAAAAAGTCATGTTACACCATGTTTTCTCACAGCTCTACTGATTTACTCTATATTATTATTCTATAGGAACATTTCTGGAAAACAATGAATTTTCACAATTAACGTTTTCTGACAGAAACGCTCAGTGGACTGCAGTAAATCAGTGTTATTGACAGTGAGCCACATCTCACAAATACTGTAAAATCAGCTTTCGATCTACTGTGTAGTGACTGTCTGTGGCAGTCTTAGTTTACCATGATTATAATGAGATAGGATTTAATGGTGCTTTGCTGTACCCTAATGTGAGCAATCACACAATGTTGGTGAATTAATTTAATTTTACATGCTCTCATAAGATACTTTAGCTGCAGGTTTTATTCATTGTGCAATCAGTTATCTGCTCAAAACATACTATTTTTTAATGGAAGTAATACAGGCAATCAATGAGAATTTTTCTTGGTTCATTATCTATATATTAAAGCCGAGCTCGCATAATTTAATTTCTCCAAAATATTCAGTTTTGATATTCTAAATATAGCAGCCAAGCCAAGCATTTATTCCTTATACATTTGATGAATCTCGTTCAGAAATTAAAAAGTTGCAAGTACAATTTTATGAGGATGAGGATGAGGATGAGGATGAGGATGAGGATGGGAAGGAGGTAACGGACAGGATTAGTGCTGTGTCCAAGGGCAATGGTGGAAAGTAACTAAGTACATTTACTCAAGTACTGTACTTACGTAAGTACAATTTTGAGATACTTGTACTTTACTTGAGTATTACCATTTGATGCTACTTTATACTTCCACTCCACTACATTTCAGAGGGAAATATTGTACTTTCTACTCCACTACATTTATTTGACAGCTTTAGTTACTTTTCAGATGGAGATTTGACACAATGGATTATATAACAAGCTTTTAAAATACAAGACATTGTTATAGATTAAACCAGTGGTTTCCAACCTTTTTGGCTTTTGACGTCCTACAGAAAGCAGTGTGTAGTCGGGGTCACATTTCAGATGTCTATGAGTTGTTAACAGCTCCACCAAATAGTGATTTTTCCCTCTAAACCTCACATGGTTTCATTTCAATAAATGTTCAAATGATCCAATATTTCAGCAAAAATCAAAGATTAGAGAAAAAGTCCAAAAACTGAAAACAGATTTGTGTATCAGAACTTTGTTTTTTCTTCTTTCCTCTCCCATTAATCATCTCACGACCCCTCAGATTTATCTGGTGACCCTTTGGAGGGGCCCGACCCCTAGGTTGGGAACCACTGGACTAAACTAGCTAACTGTAAAGTAGTTCAAACTAGCTCCACCTCCAGCAGCTCCAACAGTAACATGCTGCTTACATACAACAGTAACATGCTGCTTACACACTGATGCTTCAGTATTAATAATCTAATGATGTCATATATAATAAAATATCAGTCAGAGGGACCAAACCACTACTTTTACTTTAATACTTTAACTACATTTTGCTGCTAATACTTATGTACTTTTACTTAAGTAGGATTTTTCATGCAGGACTTTTACTTGTAATGGAGTATTTTTACATTGCTGTATTGGTACTTTTACTTAAGTAAAGGATCAGAGTACTTCTTCCACCACTGTCCAAGGGGCTGTGTGTGCACCATTATGTTGCAGTTGTGTGTTGATGTCACATAAAAAGACGATATCAACACAACACTAAGCTGATGCATGCAAGCCAGCATGACGTCAGGGTCGTTGTTTTCACCCAACACAATGTGCTGACAAATCCTTTCCGCCTCTGTTTTCTCTAAGACTTGATGTTTGCCTTGTCTTTCACTTGTAGCTCAACAGTGGGATTTACAAACATTGTAATCTTTGGCAGATGTGGAGGCAGATGATTCATGCAGGATGAGATTGTCCTGAACCTGATCCATTGCGATGTTTGACCTTTTGTAGGGTCAGCTATTCCCGTCGGCATAGACGTCCAGGTGGAGAGTATTGACAGTATATCTGAAGTAAACATGGTATGTGCCTCTGGATTACTTCTAATATACCAATATACAGTGTCTCCTTTTCTCCATTGGGCTTGAGCACCCGTGTTTTTTGTAGGATTTCACCATGACTTTGTACCTGAGACATTACTGGCAGGACGATCGCCTGGCCTTCCCCTCCAGCAGCAACAAGAGTCGCACTTTCGACGCCCGTCTGGTGAAGAAGATTTGGGTTCCCGACGTCTTCTTTGTCCACTCCAAGCGCTCCTTTATCCATGACACGACCATGGAGAACATCATGCTGAGGGTTTATCCTGATGGCAATATCCTCTATAGTGTCAGGTAAAAAAAAAAAAGGGTGTTTCTTTTATGAAGAGTTTTCTGCAGAGTGGTAGTTGATGCCGCTAAAATGTTCTGAAAATGACCCATTAGTGCACACCTAACATTTTCTGTTACAGTTACTGATGTTGCTTATTTTCTGTGGAGGTTTCTTTAATTGTACGCTGTGTTTTAGGATCACTGTGACTGCTCTTTGTTCAATGGACTTCAGTAGTTTCCCTCTGGACACACAGAATTGCTCTCTGGAGCTAGAGAGCTGTGAGTATCAACCAACAATTATAAGATATCCAATGCAGTTTGCGTAACGTAGATTTGTTTACATTGTAATTAACACCCAATTAAACATGTATAAACAATGTATATTGTGCATGGGTGACAAATCTATAATCTGAATTTCTTACCTTACGCCTCACCTCTAAAGTATAGACCAATTGATCAGAGGTGTGAAGGTGTGTTCAAGCACAATCCCCCGATGAGCAAAAGTACTATTTTAAATCATTCCCATGCTTGTGGAGTGCTTGCTGAAAAAACATAAACAAACATGTTACTGAGCTTTTGACACTAATATTTAGTTAAAAATCACAGCAGTCAAACTACCCGTCAAAAATGCCATTGGATATCTTTACGCATTGCATCTCTGCTATACCGATAGCACTGAAACACTCACTGTACAATTCACAATGCATTACCTTACTTGATGAACACACAAAACCACTAACCATCACCATCCTCTTTTTACATAGAGTAAATAACTGGTAATCCTCAATCAGGTCAATCTCTGTCCATTATACATGTCTGTCTTTCTAATGCAGGATTTACTAGGGATTAATCATTTTTTTCATTCTGTTCTGCTCATGACAGTCAGTAAACTTCAAGTTGGTTGTATTTTACCAGACACAAACAGATTTTAGAGTCTGGATTGCCTTCTGTGCAGACTATGTTATGTAGTTTTGCCTGTCTGGACTGGATCACAGGTACTTAGAGATATAGTAGTAGCCAGATATAGTATATAAACACATCATTCATAGGATCATCTCATATGCATGTACACACGGTTACTCTCTCTCTTTCTCTCTCTCTCACACGCAACACGCAACACACACACACACACACATACACACACACACACACACACACACACACATAATTAAGCATGGATCCTGACCTTAGAGGAGAGTTGGGAGTCCCATTTCTGTGCGCTCTCTGCTCTCCTCTGAGGAAAACATCCATGATTCTTCTAAGAGAGGCAACATGTGAAGGTGTCACTGCTGCCCCCCTTCCAACCCCTCCACCCCCCTCTTCTCCTCTCTTGAAGATGCATACAATGAGAACGACCTCATGCTCTACTGGAAGAATGGGAACGATTCATTAAGGACTGACGAGATCGTGCTCTCTCAGTTTTTTATTGAAGAATTCCACCCTTCCTATGGGCTTGCCTTCTACAGCAGCACTGGTATGTTGGTTCCCTGCTGTCAGCGATGTGTTGAAGTGTTGGGGCTCTCTGCGCTGTCCCCCCAGATTCGGGAACAACCAGAGAGCTCCTGATATCATCACAATAAAACAATATCGCCTTTCTAAGAGGGAAAGTTTGGCATTTTTATACCTATATATATTATGTTTCCCTCACCTACACAGACCTGCTGGTAGCCAGAACAAACATTTTGACCCATGACAGCTGCATGTCAAACAGTGCAACTCCAGTATTAGTCATCTTTCAGCTAGCAAAACACCTACCTAATACCTAGTAGTTTCCACATAAGAATAAATAATACATTCCTATATGGTTGGGGGAATAAAGCCAATTCAGATACTTTCCCCTCATAATCCAGCATGATGATTATGAGTTTATTGTCTTAGATTCATGTATTCTCTTCTGCTGTGCAAAAATGTACCTCCCTTTCTGGAGCCCAATCAAGTCAATTTACAGAATTTATCTGCATCAATTCACTGTGCAGACTGATAGTGATGTGCAGAGGCAGAGAGAATGGTTACAGAAAGTATCATGTGTGAATACCACTGTAGCTGTGAAATTTTGGTCTGAAAAATAATTGAAAGGATTGACTTACTGCAATGAAACAATTGTCATATATAAGTCTAAACATCCCAAACTTTCCCTTTATTAATATTTTGCAGAGGACTAAAGCTCTGATTCACTAAGATTGTGTTGCGTTTGTGTGAGATATAGAGTGCAATATGCAGATCCAAGCCTTAGTGAAATAGGGCAGCGAGATTTTGTCTGTCTGCCTATCTCTACTATATTTTTTTTTGTGACGGATTAATCTGGACCCCTTTGTATTGAAATTCATATCTATGATTTGCAATTTATCTCTTAAATTTTACTGTTTGCCTGTTGTAAAATATTGAAAAAACATCCTTTAGAGGCCTTGTTAATTAATTATACTGAGAAAAAAACATGAATCCATTACTAGATAAAATTCAACGAATTTCAGACTTTCAAGCTCCATTTTAAAGATCTTTTTTTTTCAAGAACATATCACAGAAAATCACATGACTTTTTATCTTCAGTTTGAATATAAATACTGCTATTGTGAGCTTTTTTACTTCATTATGTAAGTCTTTTAGACGTGTATGACCCTGCCTGCTGCAGTGCTCATATTTTCAGTCTGAGAAGAGCGAGAGAGAAAGAGGGTCGAGGAGATTTCCTTCTCAGTGTGTCAGTGTGGAATAATCTCCTGAGGAGGCATCCTATCTACGAGGGTGTTATGTAACTTCAGCTCTAGACATATCTGCCTCATGCAATTAATACTTTCTCATTCGAGTTCTAGGCTCTTCCAGTAGGCCCACCGTGTATTCCTTAGATTCACAAGATTTACGATACTGAGCGGTTTTCACAGCGCTGCCCAGAGTGACAGTCTCTTTTCTTCCGCTCATGGTGTTGTCCCGCCTCTTTATCTCTCTTTCAGGTTGGTACAATCGGCTCTACATAAACTTCATTCTCAGGAGGCACATCTTCTTCTTCATGCTTCAGACGTATTTTCCCACCATGCTGATGGTGATGCTATCCTGGGTGTCCTTCTGGATAGACAGGAGGGCCGTGCCTGCCCGAGTCTCTCTGGGTACGGTGCTAAGGTTACATTTACTAAGGCCCAAGTGAGATGAGAAGTTCAAAGAATATCTGGAAACCTAAAGTCTAGTCTAAAATTAA
The DNA here is from genome assembly GCF_046629955.1 of Centroberyx affinis. Lineage (NCBI taxonomy): Eukaryota > Metazoa > Chordata > Actinopteri > Beryciformes > Berycidae > Centroberyx > Centroberyx affinis. The sequence goes on from NW_027282871.1 coordinate 16,207, forward strand.
ACTGGATATAATGTTTATTTTGGGGTATTTTTTTACGATGCAGTTTGGTGTTTTCCTGGTTGGACCATGCCTACTAGTTACTAATCACTACCAATGAGTGGTGTGTTGGTGTTGTGGCTAGTTTCTCTACTGATTTATATTTACCAGGGGAGGAAGCTGAATTGTTTAAAGGTCCAGTGCAATGAGAATTGCATTTCTCAATGTCATGGTATGATTTAATTTGTTAATGTAAAGTTACCCAAATTATTACTAAGGCCCTTTGAAAAACTCATAGGGAAGGTTACTCAGTCCTACAAGCTTTGTACCATCTAACCATTAAAATCTGAAAAAAAAAATAAAAAAAAAATGCTGTAGCGGCTCATGATGGCTAAACAAAGAAGACGATCTACAATCAAAGTTGCTTTATCAGTGTCTCATTCATTATGTGCTTTTCACTTTCAAAACAATGAAATAAAACATTCTGTTTTAAAAGTTGTCAGGTGTTTGTAATGTTAGGTGCTTTGTTAGGTGTTTATTAAAGGGAAGGTTCAGTGATTTTATAAGCCTACCCTATTAATCACTAATCAAGCCCCCTCTTAGAATGTGCTAAACGTTGTTACATTAGAGCTGTTAAATTGGCAAACATTGTCCTATTACTAGGCTATTTGTTAGCAATGCTAGCACAAGTCTGTGGGATATGAAACCAAACCTCTTAAAATCACTTGCAAGCTTATGCAAGAAGCAATACTTCCATAGCTGTAGTAATAGTAAGAATACATAACAGAACTTGCTCAAAGCACTTGAATAGGATTTTGAAAGCAGTGGTTTCATACCCTATTGACTTGCTAACAAATGCTAACAGGAGGCTGGTGTTGATTTCTCAGAGACAAAAACTCATTTGAATGTTATAACAATGGACATGGTTAATGATAAACAGGATAGGCCTCTAAAATTACTGAACCTTCCCTTTAAGGATGGTGTAAAGACAAGATTGGGCCTCAATATCTTATCCTTGTCCAATCAATGAACACTATTTGCGAAGCAACATGTGTAACATCCATGATGTGTTGTCCTGGTTGTTTCTGTATCCAGGCATCACCACGGTTCTGACAATGTCCACCATCATCACTGGTGTCTCAGCCTCTATGCCACAGGTGTCTTATGTCAAAGCCGTAGACATCTACCTGTGGGCTAGCTTCCTCTTTGTCTTCCTGTCCGTCATTGAGTACGCCGCTGTCAACTATTTCACCACCGTGGAGGAGATGAAGAAGCTCAAGAGGGCAAAGGTCATTCACATTTAGCTGTTTCTCACCCTGTATTGTCTCCTTACAAAAAAAACCCCTTGAAGTCATTCTAAATAATTGCCTCCCATCTGCAGCTCAGTGGATTAAAAATCTAACCTCTTCTCCTCGCTCCCCGCTGTCGTTACAGGTCCCCGCCTCCTTCAACGCCACCCAGGCGATGGTCTTCGACGGGTGTTTCCATGACAACGAAATCGACCTGGCATCTTTTCCAGAGGTCTCCAGCACCCCCAACACGGAGAGGACCACCCAGTCTCGGAACTCGACCGCTGACTCCCCGCCCACGGAGGGCACCCGGCTACGTCGCAAGCACCCGTTAAAACAAAACCTCAGCTTCATCATGAGCAACAGCTACATGATTGACTCCTACTCCAGAGTCATATTCCCCATGGCTTACCTGCTGTTCAACATCATTTACTGGAGCATGTATGCATAGGACATACGCACAACTCCCTGCTGTTTTGCGATATGCAGCGGAAGATACAGTACTCTTTCTTGACTGTTGTCGACTGTATATACAGTGTAACACCAAACAGACTGCAGTAACACACCTACGTTAACTGTCAACTCACAACACTCTGCTGTCCTATCGGATATGACCTTAACATTCTTGACCTCTGTAGTCAAGAAGAGAACAGCTGGAACTTGGAGAAAATCCGGGTTCAAATGTTGCCGCGATATCCTACCTAAATACTATTTTTTTGTGTGTGTTTGTGTGTGTTCTTGGCTGTGTGCGTGTTTTATAACGGACAAAACAGAGTCTTAACCAAAATATATATATATATATATATATATATATATATATATATATATACATTTTTAGGATATTATTTTATGGATAGATTAGACACAAAACATTTAATTGTATAATTATTGTAAAAACCTCTTGGAAAATAAACATATGCTGTTAAAGGAGTGTGTCAAGCCACTCATTATCACACAAGATGCAAGCAGAAGCCTTTTATAGACTGGAACTGCTGTTGAGGGTTTTCAAACACTAAACTGGGGATGTGAACACATGGGAGTTATGGATTGTCAAGGACCATACACTGTAATGTGAGTCATACAATAACATTTTGATTCATTGCAGTTTGGTATTGCTTGTTCTCTCTTGAACCACGTAGGTATGCATTAATTATATTTTGATATTCAAAGTGGTGCAAAATTAAGTGCACATTCATAAGGCTTTTTAAACATTTTGTCCAGCGTGCTCTAAACTTTGTACAAAGCCTACGATTATAATGACCACATTTTAAATTAATCAGATAAGCAGCATGAACCTGATGGAGGCAGGGCTTAACATAAACTCATCAATTAATCATTATTTAATGGCATTTCTGTTTTATTAAATAGTAATTAGAGGAGATAGTAGAGTGGAGAGTAAGCCACAAAATGAGTTATATTCAGACGCATGATGTGATGCTGTATATGATATGCAACCACTAGGATGTTATTTTCATCAGAGGCGATTGATGAATAACATTATGAAGAACTGTGATAAATAAACTGATGAATAACTGAACATGAAGTGAAGACATGCCACAGCTGGAATGAATGATTCTCTTCAGATTGCTAAATTGTAAAAATGACTAGCTCCTCAGTGTTGGACAGCAAATTTGCAGTGGTTAATGGCAGGGCAGCTGAGTTAAAAACATGAGAGTGGATAAGTGCACGTTGGTTAGGAGTGGGATGAGGTAAAAGAGCACTGACAACAACAGCTTTGTGGTCAGAAACACAAAAATAGCCCAGAGGACAGAACTAGATCAGTATATAATATAGCAAATTGCCAAGATTCTGTCATACTTGGACAACATGAATGAATAGTTTGGAAAATTCTTGAATGAACTCATTGTTCTGCTTGGGTGGTCTATTGTACAGCAAACACAGCAAGGGGGCCTTACCAGTACTTATAAAACCAAGATATTCAAATTAGGTAAAATTACCACTTGAGGTTTGGCGAACATTTAAAATTATTTCTTTGAATGACAACAACCCTCCTTCTCTGTTAGACAGGCTGGGTTGAAGTGTGTGAAATCAGGAGTTAAGGTTTAGGGTTAGGGTTCAGGAGTTCCTTCAATTAGAGGAATAGAATCACCCTGCCATAAGCCAAGTCTTTGTGATCATAATAAATCAAACTTATTAAAAGTAATAAACTTGTGGAAAATAAAGGATTTGTTTTAACAGCCCAAATTCAACAGATTCTTGTGTAGGCACAGGGTGCATTACAGCATTCATGCAAATCCATCCAAGAGGGGCCAAATGGTGTTTAGCCAGTCACAGTGATACAAACATGGATGCACTCCTGACAGCCTTAAATCTTTAACATTCCCAAATAGGCTTGAACTCTGGAATCACAGTCTAGTTTTGCTGTTCCAAGGACAAGAGCCGTGTGTGTTGTCTGCACTGCTGAGTGGGCGACTGGTAATCGGCTGCCTTGTATTTTTCTTTTTTTTAACTGGGAGAGCACAACTCATTCATCTTCCCTGCCTTGATTTTCTCAGCTGATGAAGGGATGTGAACCAGCAGCATTCTGCACACAAGGCTCTCCCCAAAATGCATTATGCTCCAAAACATTTCCACTAGGAGGTGCAACTGCTCCAATAACACCACCACCACCTACCTTGAGCCCAAAGTGTCGCTGCCAAAAGTGGTATTTGCAGTGTTTGGCACCACTCTCAGTGTCTGCAAAATCCCCGATATATTTATATTTATACAAGTAATGACATATGTGGTGTGATGGAATGTAGTAGAACACGTACGGCTCATCCAGTGTATTTGTGGTAAATCGCACAGGATGAGGCCAAAACATCCTGTGCTTTACGTACGAGGATCAGCAAACATAGAACAGATAAAGACCGTAATCCGGTTGCATCTCATTTCAAACAGACTGGTCGCAATATTACTGCCTTAAGATCCACTGAGATTGAGAGAATGGAGAAGCCACACAAGGACGGTGATCTTGAAAAAAAAAAAAAGCTTCTACAGTGTGGAACTTTTTGGATCTATTCTGCTAAAACTACTGTATGTCTCCCAACCCTTTCTTTAAAAGGAGAATTTGATATGAAAACCTGTGTTGTGATTATTTTTGTCTCTCTGACTCCCCCTGGTGCCCAGACACAGAACTTACAGCGTTTATTCCTCTTTTTCACATCTTATTCATAGAGAGCATTCTGATATTGTATTTAACATTGTGGTAGTTGTAGTGTGTTGAAATGGCATCTGATTGACTGCAATTTTGATTTCATTGATGAGTTTTTCAAATATGCCCACATTTCCCATCATGTGTGTGATTGCTTGATAATAATTTTGCTGGCCAAAATGTTACAATAAAGCAATTGTAGCTTGAATCCAGTATAGTATATTTTTCCATTTCTGCTACAAGCCTACTTTCCTCCAGCACCAGGATGAATGTCTAGCCTACACTTCTGCTCTAACATGTTCTATTATTAGAAAACTTGCCCAGGTGTGTGTGTGTGTGTGTGTGTGTGTGTGTGTGTGTGTGTGTGTGTGTGTGTGTGTGTGTGTGTGTGTGTGTGTGTGTTTTCATACTCAACTGAATCTGCAATTAATACTGTTATGGGTTCTCAACTTGCTTGGCTAAATACTGGTTAAAAAGCCAGTAGAAAGAAGGAAGTGAAACAGTAAGCATGCCAGGTGTGTGAATGAGCACAGTAGTCCAGGTGAGTGACAGACAGGCTCCTCCCACTTGGAGTCCTGAAAAGCAGGTGCGCAACATGACAGGTATGATGCTGGTGACCTCTTCTGACGCAACAACAGCCTCAAGCACGAGTTCACTGTTGTGCCGGGACTCGGCTGTGTTGCCGTGGAAACACCTGTACAGTCACCTCTGTCATTCACAACATTCACACAGCCTGAGGGCACACCCTTAGACGCACCTTAATGCCAAACCTAATAACTCTCTACACCAAAACCATGGGGATCAGAGTGGTGTATAGTCATTATTGAGGCTGTTACCAGGTGAATACCCCTTTGGCCCTTCATCAGTGATCTATCAGATCAGCTGCATAAATTCAAATAAATGGGCTCCAGATAATTTTCTATTCAGGGACTGGAAAATGGTTGAGCAAGATCTGTGTGAAGTGAGTGAATGTACGAATGTGTTTGTCACTCAGGTCCACCTGCGGAGAGTGAGGTTGACGTTTCAGGGGCGTGTCACATATGTCAGCTATTGATCCTGGGAAAGAGACTGTCACCTCTTACAACCTGCCACCACCAAAAGCCAGTTAATCTCTTTTAGCTGAGTTAAAAATCTGCCACACGCAATATACACTGCTGGAGATACGATAACTCAGATTCCTTCAATCTATTTTTAATTCTGTTTGTTTTGGTGCGGCTCCGGTATTTAAATTCGGATTTTTGACTTGCCAAAGAGAAACTTATGCTGTGTGGAGATGAAGACAAAGTCATGAAAGCTTCAGGCACATTCTATAGGGGACCTCCATGTTTCCACACCTCCTATTTTGTCAGGTAACGTTTTGTGGTGCTAAATCTACTTTTCCTTACTGGGGAACACTGATTATAAGAGATCAAAGCTGTAATGAAATACAATAATCAATCAAATTTTTTCAAGTTTGTTTTGTCTATAGTATAGTAGCATATCTTCATTAAGGTACAATAATTATGTAATGCAATATGTATATGTGTAGTGAGTGTTTATCTTAGGTAGATATACAGATATATCTATATCACTTATTGAAACCTATTTTTATAGACATGCTTTCATGTGATGTCTTTACCCTGCTATCTTTACCCTCATATTGTCTTACTCTGTGTTCTTGTCTTTTATCTTTTGGTGCCTTGTTTTTATTTTTTATTTTTTTTTAATCTTATTTTATGATGATGCTGTTTAATTTGATGCTCAAATAGCATTTTGCAACCTGCATTTTAAAAACGTGCTACACAAATGAAGTTAAAACAAAAATTAATAATAATGAAAATTAATAATTATTTACAACAACAACAACAACAACAATAAAAATAACAATAATTTTTATTATTATTAATATTCATTATTATTATTATTATTATTATTATATACATTAAGTATCCATTCATGCTGCAAACATCCTGTTCCACCTCGTCTCTAAGTTGCTCTATTGGGTTGTGATCTGGGAACTGCAGTAAACTCAAATTATGTTTCTGGAAACATGTTGAGATCCATTAGAAAAAGGGCAGACTGTGGCCATGAAGGGATGCACCTGGTCAGCAACAATGTTTAGGTACGCTGTGCTGTTCAACCGATGCTCCACTGGTACTGAGGGACTTAAGAAAAGAACAGATTCCCCACACCATTACAAACCACTAGGCCAACCAGGAAGGATGGATTCACGCTGTTTATGACAAATTCTGTCTCTGTCACAGCATGTTGCAACAGAAACTGGAATTTGTCGGACCAGGCAACATTTTTCCACTCTTCAATCATCCAGTTTTGATGTACATGTACTGTATCATCTTCTTGTTCTTAGTTGACAGGAGTTGAACCCAGCATGGTCTTCTGCTGCCGGAGCCCATCTGCTTCAGAGTTGTATGAGCTGTGTGTTCTTCTGCACACCACTTGTTGTACTGAGCTCTTATTTGCAAACTTGTGGCCCGCTTATTACCTTTAATTAGTCTAGCGGTTCTCCTCTGACCTCTCTGAACAATGAGGTGTTTTTACTGCCACTGACCGGATGTTTTTTGTTTAACTCACCATTCTCAGGAAACTGTAGCGTGTGAAAATCAAAACAGTGCCGCCGTTTCTGTGATGCTGGAACCGGTGTGTCTGGCTCCAACAATAATACCATGTTTACAGTCACTCAAACCATGTGTCTTGGTTGTTTAGTCCAGCAGTAATAGAAGCTCTCAATACTTTATTTATATGTGATTCATTGTGTGGAGGAGCGAGCTGTTTGTTTAAACCTATTTTTTACAGTCTATGGTTAAAACAGGGAGATGTAACCAATAAAGCGTATTAGAGTGTATACTGTATATGCACATTGTGTGTACAGAGCACTGTAGGAAAATAATCATGAAGTAAAAAATATTGTCTTCTGCAACCACAATATTCTTTCATTCACAGCATGATAATATCACAGCTTCATGACAAAGGTAAACCATTCAGAAAAGCCCGGCCCGAGCAAACATTTGCCCTTTATGCCTGCATACCAATGTGTGTGTTTTTGTACTATATTTCTATTTGCAGTTTCCAAAAGCTGTGATAAAGGTAATTAGATTGTTCCAATGTATTGAGGCATGATTTTACTGAAAGGTGTGTCTGAACAGGAATGCACTAAAATGTTTGCTTTAGGATCATTTATCTCTTAAAAGGGATTACGTGATATACTTAGTTGATTAATTGAACAGAAACACAGATATAGCCACAAAGCTATCAAAGAATTGCAAAGAGGGCCTTCAGTGTGTATCCTGAGTTTCCCCGGATTAGATGTTAAGTGCCGTACGTGTTTTGTCAGGTCTGGGAATTTTCAGTGCGACTCGCTCCTTGAGACTTTTCTCCAAATGTCTTTTGTTGAACAAAAGCTCAACAAAAGTGCTGAATGTCTCATTCAATATAATTAAGCCTAGGCCTGATGATAAACATGAAATCATAAAAGGTGATCAAATGATTCTGTTTGTTATATTACAGAGTGAAGAACAGCAAGCCAGGCACACATGTCAGATGTCCATGTTGGTTCCAGATAGCTCTTCTAGTCTTTCTACTCATAGGTAAGCTTTGATGTGAGGAATGGCAAAGTATTTGAGAAGCTTTCGAGGGTAAAAGATGACAAAGGTTGTATGCAGACATAGGACAGGAGGCTCATTAGTCTGTCAGCTGTTGGAGTTATCTAGACTGACATCTCTGAACGTCTATTCAGACATTACACTCTCTGAAATGCCAGTCATTCAGTGTCAGTCATGTAATCAACACAAAGACCCATCCACACACACACACACACACGCACGCACACATGAACACGTAGAATGACTCCCAAATATAGATAACCTGCTTGTCTGGTCTGAGTACTGTCTGTTTCCAAAAAACACAAAAGTTGACAAAGCTGTAGCCTCCGTGCAGCGGAGGTGGAAAATATGAGTAACATGAAAACAAAGAGGAAGAAATGTAAGCTGGAACATTAGTAGTAGTTACAAGTAGACCGTGATAAGTCAACACATAACTCCGTTAGAGCGCTACCTTAACACTACATACTAAGACCGAATGATATCACTACTCACTAAAATTTTGAATCTGTGTACCAATTTCATGACAAAAGTATCTATAATAATATTGCTATGGGTCACAAAATAACAATGAAGTGTTTGTTCTTCATTTGATATTTCTCCTTTTTTCATTTAGTGATCAATGACCAAAGGAGAAATATCAAATTAGTTAGTTCTCTGCAGACAGAGGTAAACCTTTCTGTTTCCCCCATCAGGTCATGCTTCATGCAATCACACTTCAACTACTTCCCTACCTCCCCTTACTCCAACATCAACAACCACCCTCGGGACCACAAGATCCACAGTAACTTCTCCTGCCGTAACACCCGTCCTGTCACACACTAACACAACAAATGTGCCTCAATCAGGTAAACTGGCAAAAACAAACAAAATAAGTCCATCCACAGAGCTATCAGTGCAAACATCGGCAATGACCGAGGTCATATCTCATTCAGCAGCACTCACTCTATCAAAAAATTCCCACACTATCCCTCACAACCTCTGACAAAGCATAATAACTAGTGTCTCTGTCCTTCACAATTGTCTTTCTCTCTGTTCCCACACTGCTACCGTTGACCACACCCATTGTTGCTAACAGTGTCTCATAACTCTGCGGTATGTCAAATGTGGTTGAAAATGTGGTTCATTGTTCAAAAATCCCCTTTTAACATTCAAATTATTAATTTAATGTCGATACCCTCTGTCTTCCATTCTAGTGACCACAATAAAAACATTCAGTGGAGCTCCGCAAACAACAGTCATTCATAACATCACAAAAGGTATGCAAGAAATACTCTCACTACAGTTGAATGGGTGCAGCATAATAGATGAAGACTAATGACAGGACGTACAGGACTTATAACAGAATACGCCCCATGATATAGTTGAATTCTTGGCACTTGGTGATACTGTACAATACAGGAGACGTATGTTACATTGAGCAACAACAGTTTCTCTATAGAGAAGTACAGTAATTCTCACCAGACTATTGTATCTCTTCCTCACCTTTGTCTCTTGCTGTGGATTCAGAGCCACCAGTACAGGTGCAGTGCAACTCCTCACAATCCTGTACTAATCGATGTAAGTACACATGTCCTTACGTACATAAGTCACATGTTGAAATATATATAAATTTAGCATCTTAATTTGTTTTGTTTGATTTTTTTTTACTTCAAGTATGTCCCATGTTTTTTTCCTTACAGCAGTGTACTACTGGCTGGAAGTCACTGTGTATGTGACAGGAGAGGAGAAGAATGAATCAGACATTAGTACCTGGGTATGTAGCCTGGGGTGTGGGCAAACTGGCTATAGACTACAGCAGACTACAGTCTCTCATCCATGTTGTGGATGTCTGCTTCTTAGTCCTATGATAAATATAATGAGAATGCTGTTCCTTTTTCAGCTCCATCATCTGTTTCAAAACCAGTTGGAGAGGTGCGTGTCCCCAAACCATACAGAACCAAACGCCACAACCTCAGATGATGACTTTCTACAAACCACATCTGTCAGCCCCTCATACGAGCCGACACATAACATGACGACGTCGTTACTCAGCTACAACACAACTACAACAACACCTTACAATGTTACCACGGCAACGCTAACGAACTACAGCCTGACAGCCTCATCAACCAACTTCAGCATGATGACGACGCTTTACAGCAGCACGGCGACGATCAAGCCTTCGACAAATGTCACGTCTTCATACAATCACAGCACACCTCTTGATGCTAACTACAGTATGATGACAAGTAGCTGGCCACACAACACAACTGGGTATCACTGCTATGATTTCTTGTGTATTAAATGAATGAATGAATGAATGAATGAATGTGAACTCAGGATGCTCAAACCTTTTCACAATATGGACCACAAAATAGATTTTTTTGTTTACTTTTTGAATACACCCATCTGCTGATTTTACTTATGATTTAGTACAAAAATGCATCTCTGTCTACACTGTAGGTAAGGAGAGAGTGAAACCTATGAACAGCATTTTATCTTATCATTCTTAAGTCATAGTAATGAACTCATGACTGAAATTACACCTCTATTTGTCTAATTTGACCCCTTTAAGGACCTTGAGGGGCCCCAAATCACATCTGGGGACAACTGACTTTTAATTCATTAATTTTGTCACAATTTCTTTTTCAGTGAAATGGGTGATGGTGGAATGACTGGTATCAACCTATTTCAAGTAAGCAATATCTTAATGTGTTCATGTGGGTTACCAGTGAAGAGAAGGATTGTGTTAATCAGGATAGATCCATCTGTTTTAACAGGGAATTGAAGTTTCATGCTCCACAAAAACTGCGATAAGGTCAGTGGAATATTTAACTGTTTTCAAATGACTATCCAGTATCCGTTACCTCCTAATCGTTAACACTGCCACTCAACTCCAGGAAGACTAAATGTACTGTACTGCTGAAGCTGAAGCAGCCCACACGTCCATGTTGTATCCTGCGTTCTCTGTGTCGGGGTGGGAAAAACTCCACGCACATCCATGTGGTGGGAGAAAGAGCGGAAAGAGTGGGTGAGTGTGTTGCATATTCTGAAATACATAATAACTTACATATTGAGCTTCCTAGGGATGAGTTCCCATTATACAAGCAAGGGTCTTTGTCATTGTGCAGGGAGGCTGCCTCAAACAAATGGCCACATGGAGTGCAATAGCTTCACCCAAGATCCAAACATATGCTTTTATACCGGTGCTGTGAACGGATCATGGTAAGCTGCTCTGTATTATTGATCTCTCTTGTTTTTTCGTTTTTTTTTTTACCTCACCCTTCTCTATTATATTGTCATTTGTTGCATTATTGTAAATTGCTCTGGTGTCAGCTAAATTCCTAAGGTAAAGGTAAATGTATATGACAACGTAATGTTGTTCCATACATTTTGTAACATTTTATCTCTCATTGTGTGTGGTTATCTTACAACAGTGAAGAGTCGGGGACTGTATATGTGGCACCTGAAAAGAACTCAACTCATTGTGGCATACCAACAGGTGAGATAATAGCATTTTGCCTAAACATCTATAACTGCAGTACACAAGTTTTTCTGGTGTGCGCGGGATCATCCAAGTTTTGTATCTGTAACTACAGTGTCTTCAGAAAGTATTCAACCCCCTTGACTTTTTTCACATGGTGTTGTGTGTTGTGTTGCCTGAATGTGTCAGGCACATGTCAGCAGTCTGGAGTTTGCAAAAAGGCACATGGGCGACTCTGAGAGCAGGAGGCCAAAGAGTCTGCGGTCTGATGAAACAACAGTTGAACTGTTCAGCCGTAATGCAGAGTGCTCCGTCTGGCAGAAACCTGGCACAGCTCATCACCTGTGTAACGCCATCCCTACTGTGAAGTACGGTGATGACAGCAGCATCATGCTGTGGCAGGGACTGAGAGACTTGTCAGGAGAGAGGGAACTATTAATAGAGCCAAACACAGGTGGATTCTTGAGGAGGACCTGCTTCAGCATGCCCAAGATCCTACATGTTCCCACCAGGACAATGAGACTAAGTAACAATGTTAAAGTCCTTGAGTGGCCTAGTCAAGTCCAGACTTGAATCCCATAGATAATCTGTTGAATGAATTGAAGATAGCTGTTCACAGATGCTCCGATTCCAACTTGAACAGAGTTGGAGCAAATCAGTAAGGAAGAATGGAAGAAAATCTCCAAATCCAGATGTGCCAAACTGATACAAACATATCCAAAACACCAGAGTCCATTTTGAATTCAGGCTGCAACATCACAAATGCAAAAAAGTCAAGGGGGTTGAATACTTTCTGAAGATTTTAAAATGACAACACAAATTTCATGCAGAGTCATAAAATAAAAGTTATTTTTGATGTATTTTTCTGTTTTGCTGCTGTTCTGTACATATTGATGAATTTACCTATGTTTCAGTTAAGAAGAAAGCCTCCTGCAACTGCTCTGCATACTGCAATGGAACTGGTTAGTGCATTATCAATTAACAAGACCAAATTATTATCGCAATAGATATCTGAAATCATATCTTTTGCAACATCACAAAACTTTTGTTATTAAAAGTTGTTAATTTTGTTTCTGTGTTTTTAGCTGCATACTATTATTTGCAAATTTCAATACAAGACCGCACAATGAACTTTTCATACGTCTCCTCTCTGGTGAGTTCCTCTGTGTGTGTGTGTGTGTGTGTGTGTGTGTGTGTGTGTGTGTGTGTGTGTGTGTATTAAGTATTTGTGCTTAATGATGTAACTATCCTTTGCATCAGTTGATGCCTACCAATACCAATAACCTCTCGATTCTCTACAGATTTCTCGGCTAAAAACCCCGCCACCCTGCTCCACAAAGACAAAGTATGTTATTCAATTATTCTGGCATATTCAAATCCATTTGTACTGGGTAAATATATTATGATGAAGAACTGACAATCCTGGTAATGTTCCTTTACAGCAGTTCATGTCCATTGTCCATCATCGCATCTGAATATACGGTAAAGAGCCTCCAAAGCACGTTTATATTGCTTAAGCCAAAAAAAACACATGGCAAATAGATAACTGGTAATAACTGTGTAGAATATTGTGACATTCAGATTATTTCCACTAGCCTACAGCCTGCTCTGACTCTGCGATCAGAGAAACCATACAGAAATCTCTGATTCACCCTCATGGTTGTACATTCATACTCTAACTCACAATTCACAATTATAAGGTATATTATAAGTTATTATAATATACCTTATAATATATAGTATATTATGAGGTATATTCCTGTTACAGGCCTGATACAGGCCTTTTTTTTTTTTTTTTTTGCAATTGCTTCGCACTTATGCACTGCTGCACTTCTTTTAAAATGTTGTATTTTACTTGATTTTATACATTCTATGTACTCTATTTCTTAACTTTATTTTTATTATTATTCAGTGGGTTATATTTTCCATCTTATGTTATGCTCATTCCATGTCTATTTTCATGCATGAAATTTCTTTGTTGTAAAGCACTTTGAGCTGCATTTCTTGTATGAAAGGTGCTATACAAATAAAGTTTAGTATTATTATTATTATTATTAAGAAGAATGAAGCATTGTAAGTTCAAACACCAAAACATACCTGAATGTATTAAGTTAACATCGTCACATGACCTAGTTTTCATACTGTGTGTCTCATTTTCACACAGGATTCCTATGTGAACTGTGGGGGCGGAACAACAAAGTGAGTCCTATCTTATTGTCATATTACCTTTGGGGGAACTTGCCATGTGCTGATACTGAACTAATCTATTCTCTTGTTTTATTTCTAGTCTCCATAGCTGCAATGTGATTGTAAGCTTTGCCCACAAGGTCCCTGTGTGCGCTGTCTCCACGGCCTTACTGACTGTGCTCCAGTCCGAGGAACACATCCACTACGATGGAAAAGTGACTCGAGCAGGTGCGTGCATTAGCCACAGCAGGGAAACAGCTCCACGCACGTGTTCAATATCAGTTCATACAGTGAAACAAAATAACTGCAGGTGTGTCCTGTAAGACTTATCATTTGTGTTTGATCTTCTATGTCACATAGCAATTTGTGGGGATTCAGGAGTCAGCGGAAATCCACTGAAATCAAACTTCACATGGGTTTTCATAGACTTAAAGCCCTCTGAGTTTTGTTTGGCGGAGGAGTATGTGGCTGACATCCTCAGCTGGTCTGTATAATCTCCTTACATTCATATCTTCTACACTAACTTAACTAAATCTTAAAAAGTCAGTGGACATGATAGTAATTTATTGCAGGGCTGTTTGTACTGTTATTGCACAGAATGTGCAACTTTATGTCGGATTTCTAAATGTATATTCACTTAAGATCTTATTTGTCTCCTTCTCTTTCTAGTCAAAAAGGACAAAATAAGTGTGTCCTCCTGAAACAACAGTGTGATAAGAGCATCATACCACCGTTTACTACCGCCAGCCCAAATGCAACAACCTCTACTCTGATTCCAACCTCTGTACAGCAAAACACCACCTCCCCCTCTGTAAATGTAACTTCATCCCCACTGAATACAACAGCTGCAGCCCCCAATACTACTACTGCTGCTAATGTCACAATCACAGTGACAGCAGCACCCAACACAACTACAGCCACTGGAAATGCAACGATTTCTTTGAACACAACGACTTCTATGAGTCCAACAATTTCTATGAACACAACGATTTTTATGAACACAACGACTTCTATGAACACAATGACTTCTATGAGCCCAACGATTTCTATGAACACAACGACTTCTTTGAGCCCAACAATTTCTACGAACACAACGATTTCTGTGAACACAACGATTCCTACGGGCACAACGATTTCTACGGGCCCAACAGTAGTCCCTGCAACCAACATAACAGGTTTGTTATCATCTCAGCTGTGTGTAGGACTGTGTTGCAACATCCATGGTGCTAAACTTTACTCTGAAGTATTTTAACCACACTCAGAGGAATTGTAATTGCAAGTAATCGTAACTGAACTCAGAAAAAGTGTAACTGAAAGAGAGTAACTGTAACTGTATTCAAAAGTGGTGTAACTGTAAGAAAATGATGATTCACAAGTGTACATCTTAAGTCACATATGTGTTTTTGGTGTTGACATAAGCATGGAACTTGCACACACACCATTACAATCTGATTGGTTGGCTCTGTAGCCTATGGCCATGTGCATAATCAAAAACGGTGCCACCTCAACTGACAGTGAATTGTAACTGTGCTGTGGGAATCTTAAGTGGGGAGATCATAATAAAATCATAGTAAGTAATAGGTGAGTACCAAATCTTGGTGTGTTGGCACAGTTTCAGGGCAGATTTTAATTTCTTTTCTCTGTCCAGCTGTGGAACTCACAATCAAGTTGACATAACGATTACAATTTGCAATGGTGTGTGCAATTTCCATGCTTAAGTCAACACCTTAAACACATATGTGGCTTAGGATTGTGAACCGTTTTCTTTCAGTTACAATGTATGTATGTATGTAAACCTTTATTTATACAGGGAGGGCCATTGAGAGCAAGCTCTCTTTTTCAAGGATGCCCTAATTACAGCACAAGATTAAAAAAACACATTACAAACATTATAGTACAAAAAACAAAAAAAAACAAAAAAACAAAAACAAAAAAACAATACTTTTGATTCAGTTACAATCCAGGTTTAGCTCCATAAACATCTAAATCTGACAACAGCATGAGCCGGGAATTCACTTTGGATTCCTGCACTTTCACATATCATAAGCTACTGTACAGCAGTTCTAAGTATTGTTTTTCCCCCAGAACCGCTGACTACAGCAGGAAGCACAGAAGGACAAGCCAACGCGCTGCTTGAGCTGACTAGGAACGTGTCCAACCTGAACTCCAGCCAGGTGGATCAGCTCGTGTCTCAGCTGGAGGCTCTTTTGGCAGGTCCGACCGTCAGCCTGGCACTGGGAAACACCTCCATCCACATTGTCAGCAACCTGCTGGATGCTTCTCCTGACACAGTGGCCGACTCCTCCAACAGGTGAGCTCTGCTGAAGGAAATTATTTGTTTGCATTTTGCCAGAACTACAAATTGTCTCTATTAATTTGACATTCAAATACATTTTCTCCTCTATTGTGCAAAGTAAAGAGTGTGGATGGAATGACCGAAAAGCCTTTAATGAAGATTGGCAATATTATTAATATGCACAAAAAAACCCTCCCATTTGTTGTATCAGGATCATAGGGATTGTTGATACAGTGGGGTTGAAGCTGGAGATTGAAGGAGAAGCTGAGACCATCCTGTCCCAGGGTCTGGCTCTGTCTGTGAAAACGACCGATGGCAGTAATTTTGAGGAAACGTCGTTTTCCATCTCGGACCCCAATAATGTACAGGTATGACACAAATATTCCAGTTTATTACACCTGTAATACGTATATTATGAGTCTTAAATCATGGGGAAAATATTGAAAACATCAGTACTGCCAGATTCAAAAGTGCTGTGAAATGCTGGTTATTTTGCAGTAAGCATTGTGGCTAAATTTAGGCCACAGGTACACAGGCTTTCACCTCTGACCTATGACTAGTTCCTGTTTACCACCCCTCCCCCTTGTTTGACGGACAGCCTGCAGCTCCTCCTACAAACCCTATTGTTCTGAAGAACCATGAAGGTTCAGGGCTTCTGGAAGTTCATTTTGGGAGGTTCTCAGAAGCAGTTCTGAAGAAGCATATCCAGGCCTTTAGTGATTAGAGATCTTCTTAGAGATTCATCTTAGTCAGAGACGCCCTCTAGAGGCCATCTCACGAAGCGACATCTCACTAGTGTTACCTGACTAATTGACTGACTGCCTGACCTGAATTTGCCGCATGATGCCCTCGGCTACGCCGTGGGAAAAAGGTCTATTTTATCATGAGCCTTGCATCAAAAAATGATCTACAAATCCATCCTGTCCCATGTGTGTGTTGTGCTGCAGGTCCGTGGGGATCCCAGGACCAGGAGAAGTGTGAGAACAAAGTCCTCCATCCCTCAAGGCTCCATCAGGTTGCCCCCTTCTCTCACACAGGACCTCACCACCCAGGAGCAGCAGCAGGCCTCCAGAGTCCAGTTCAACTTCTACCAGAAGAGCACAGTGTTCCAGGTCAATACATACAGTAGCTCCTATACAGTATATTTGCATTAGTAGCTAAGGCAAAGCAGGACCACACCCCATCATTATCAGTTGTGAAGGCTAGGACTTTTTGCTTGTTTTGAAGTGAGATGTTTTTATGATACCCTTGGTTTTTTATTTCACCTGTAAAAATGTTTCTCTTCTGTTCTGTTTTTTTTTTATCGTTTTACCACTGTTTCTATCCTTTTGCTTCTGTTTTATCACTGAACTACATTTACATCTTTACAAATTTAACACTTGTGTTGTTTCCCAATGGCGATGCAGGACAGATCCTTGGGAGAGCGCAGGCTTATCAGTGGGGTCCTGGGGGCGAGTGTGGCCAACCTGTCAATTACAGGACTGGAGGAGGACATTGTAATTCACCTGAGGAACACAGAGCCCATTCCAGTGAGTCAATTTCATAAAACTTTCAGAAAACTGCATCTAACTGTATAATATGTTCCGGAATCTATTTAGTGTTATATCCCACTCAAATAAACTAAACAAGAAACAACACAATAAACAAAAGGCACCTCTAGGATTGATATATAATTCTGTCAAAAATGGAGAAAAAAAAGAAATAGAAAACCAAAAGCACAAGAGAATTTTTTATACAAAGCAACAACTGGAATTCAAACACAAACAAGCATCTGAACTATGAGGACACATCAGTCTGTTCCACAGGCTGGGACTGGCCAGGATGCATGATCAACACATCTCTCACATTCCACCATTCAACAAGATGGCCCCCGCAGGGAGCAATAAATCCAACATGACACCCTATAAACCTAACCCCAAAATGGAAAGATAAAGTTCAGCTCACCAGCAGTCACTCAGAACAGAGAAGAAGAAAAAAAAACAAAAAAAAAACACAAGGTAGTGATAATAAACTGATACACTCTGTTTTGCATTCTCCAAAATCACAGGCTAATTTTGTGGCTTCGTGTGTTTTCTGGGACTTTACACGGAATGGTAAGTTTTCTACTGCTGTCTATCGGAATGAAATGAAGTTAAATGAACCCTGATGAAAATGTGATTGATCTCCTCTCCTGTATTTTCTACCTCTAGATGGATCAGGCGGTTGGAACCCAAACGGCTGCTTCGTCCGAAACAGCACGGACAACGAGACAATTTGTGGCTGCAACCATCTAACCAGTTTTGCTATTCTGCTGGTAAGATGGTTACTTTCCTTTCCTTTCCTTTCCTTTCTTTTGTTTTCGTGATACTCTATTGATTCATCCCCAAAGGAGAAATCCATCCTTTCGCTTGCCCCACACCATTCAGTGTCTTGCTCAAGGACACTTCAGCAGAGCATATATTTACTGATAATTGTTTTGTTTTTCTTCTTACAGGACCTCTCTAGACAGCCTCTAACCAGTCGCCTCCAGGCCACCATCCTTACTTACATAACATATATTGGCTGTGGAATATCCGCCATCTTCCTAGCCGTCACCCTCCTCACCTACTTGGCCTTCGGGTGAGTCAGAGAGCCAAAAGATACACCCAATCAAGACCAAACATTATAGACACATTGTGAATGACCTGATGATTGGGAGGAGTCCGTTGAGAAGTTCTCTTAACCATTTGAACACTTGCAGGAAGCTGCGTAAGGACATCCCGTCTAAAATCCTCATCCAGCTGTGCCTGGCTCTGCTGCTGCTGAACCTGGTCTTCCTGGTGGACTCGTGGCTGGCTCTCTACCCGGAGGCCGTGGGCCTCTGCATCTCCACTGCCTGGTTCCTCCACTACTTCCTGTTGGCCTCCTTCACCTGGATGGGGCTCGAGGCCATCCACATGTACCTGGCCCTCGTTAAGGTCTTCAACAGCTACGTGTCGCGCTACATGCTCAAGTTCTCGCTGGTCGGCTGGGGCATCCCACTCCTGGTGGTCATTATCGTTATTGCAGTTGACAAAGACAACTACGGCCTCGTCACCTATGGGAAATTCACTGATGGCTCTACTGATGACTTGTGAGTCTTTTTGTGAGATCTGTAAGATGCTATATTTGCAGTAACATGTACATTATTCTTTAGAAAAATGTGAATTAAAAAATATATCATCAAGATACATGATATACGGAAGAGTATTAGGGCCATTGTAGGTGATTTTTATTTTATTCTGAGAAAAAAACTCAGAAATTTGCAAGATTTTTTTTTTTTTTTTGCAACTTTCTGACTTTAATCTCAGAATTTCAGAAATTTTTCTCAAAATATTACCACCCTTCCCCCAGCTGTGGTAAAAAAAAGAGAAATACTAAAAAAGGAAAATACTAAAAAAGAAAAATACTAACGCTTTGATTCTCTCCCACAGTTGTTGGTTGAAAAATGACATTGCCTTCTATGTAGCAGTGGTGGCCTATTTCTGTGTCATTTTCCTGTTCAACCTCATCATGTTCGTTGTGGTGATGGTGCAGCTGTGTCGGATCAAGAGGCAGAACCCCCACAACGTGCAGCACCGCGGCACGCTGCAGGACATGCGAAGTATGGCGGGGATAACCATCCTCCTGGGCCTCACCTGGGGCTTCGCCTTCTTTGCGTGGGGGCCCGTTAACCTGGCCTTCATGTACCTCTTTGCCATCTTTAACTCCTTGCAAGGCGAGTTGCTGACTCATCTAGCTCTAGCTACTGACTTGACAGAAGTCCAATACAAACATGGGAGCCATACCAACTGAGGCCTAGACGACATTTCAATGGCACGTCTATGCTTTAGCTCTCATATAGCCCAAGATCTTTTTTGGCTATGTATAGAAAGTTTTACACCAAGCAGCAAATACATTATTACATATTTAAACAATTCATACACAACTGTAAATATCAGAGGACTCCATATGTACAAGATAATACTGTTTTTGTAATATACCCCAGAAAACGCAATCTATAATCTAGACGTCTACTAAACTTTCACTTTTACACCCTGTGTAGCCTCATTTTAGCATCTATTTAGACGTCTTTTAAACGGCTAATCAATGTAAATTTTCTCAGTTGGTACTGTACCTTCTTTAATTATTAGGGTCCACAGCAATAATAATAATAAGAATGTGTTGGTTTCTTTATAAAGGTTTGCTATTTTTGTTTTGTAGGGTTCTTCATATTTGTGTTCCACTGTGCGGTGAAGGAAAATGTGAGGAGGCAGTGGAGGACCTACCTGTGCTGCGGCAAACTGAGACTAGCAGAGAACTCAGGTCAGAACCGCTCACTTTAAACTTTGCAGCCTGCCAAATCTGGCAGGCTGCAGATTTGGCCTTCCAGTAGCCCTCTTACTGGTTTATGATTATTTAGCCTCTTCTGAATATGGAGATCTTGCTCCTTCAAAGTAAAAGATGTGAGTAAATTAGATGCTTGATGATTGTAATTAATCGCATAACAAAAGCTTTACACTCATTTTGCCTTTTGCCTGATTCAAATATCTTCTCACAGAATGGAGTCGTACAGCAACACAGAAGACCGTGAAGAAGTCATCAGTGACCCGAGTTACATCTCTTCACTCTTTCAAGTCCTCCCAGTCCAACAACTCCTCCAGCTCCTCCTCTTTCCTTGTCAGCGACTCTTCAGAGCAGCTCAGTGGCGTTGGTGAGCAAAGCAAATCTTTGTTTTTGAGCCATGGGAATGTTTCTGTTTAGAAAATCTGCATAGAGGGAACATGTTAGGGAAGACAGATAGAGACAGAGCATTCTTCTTATCCATGCTGATTCACTTTATGGCTCTGAACTGCCACTGTATTACGATAACCATAGTATGTAGAAAAGTGCATGGCTTACTAGGGCCATTTCAATCTCAGTCACAAGCAGCTGATCCTCTTAGCCAGGCTCTATGTTTCACCTTTCACCTGTCAATGTGTCACTGTGAGTGCGAGTCAGGACGGCTAGGCTGGGAGTTGTGTGGTCACTGCTATGTCAGCGCTTGACTGTTTTTATATGTATGACTGTATTTATATTCTCAATATTTAGGAATGTGTTTTAGTGAGTGCAGTAATCTCAATAGCAGGATTTACTCAGCCTAGCTCATTTAATCAAAAACAGGTTGTATCTCGCTGCAGCTCCTTCAATATGTCTATTTTGACCAATGCTGCCAGCTGACTTTATGCAGTGGTTCTCAATCCTGGTTCTCTGGACCCAGAGTGCTGCTGGTTTTCTGTCCAACCAGATAGTTCACTGCATTCACCTGGTATCCCAGGTGTAAATCAGTACCTGATTAGATGGCTACAATGAAAACAGGCAGGGCTCCGGGTCTTGAGGATCAAGATTGAGAACCACTAATGTGGAATATTACTGATCACTGGCTTCAAGTTATAACAAGGAAGTCAGAGGATGCACCGTCCTTTGTTCCTTCACACACCTAAGCCCTGAAAATGAGAAATAATACCCCAGGCACCCACATGCACAAATCAAAACCAAGCATTAGATTTTGACAAATACTTCAAAGTGTGTACCAAATTTGATTAGTGACTCAAAAAACAGATTGTTAGCATTTGAGGTGCTCTCTACAGGTCAGTTTTAAAATGCCTCTGCACGCATGGTCCTCTGCAAATTTATCAGAAACAGCTCTGTAGTGACTTGCATTAAGGAGAGGCAGTGACTCAGTTATACCCGTTGCAGGCAGTCCATTTGAAGACAGAGCCATCACAGCTGATGAAGAGCCCAGCTCCGATGTGATCCTCAACGAGCTCAACAGGCAATACAGAAATCAACAAACACCCTGACCCAATAAACTCAGAGGACTGCTTGATTTATATTGAAATATCTGCATGTAAATGCTGCATTAATACAGAGTAACTCATGTTAAAACCTTCTGTATGTCAGATCTATGATGATGACTTGGAATGGGCCGTGGAAAACCTGCTTGAGTTATGCATGCATTACTGTGCTTGATTTGCACACTATTCTATATTTTTAAGAATTATTTTTTTACTGCATTTCCAAGAGGAACCCTCAACAAGCTATGCCATTGTACTGTGATGTTATGTAATCATGTTCCAATTGTACTTTAAATAAATATATTAATAATAAAAGAAGAAAACACTCTGGACCACACAGGAGAGTGACACACCGATGTCTTTGCTCCATACTGTTGAGATACACAGTCCAGTCCTCACACCAACCTCTGGCTGCTGACTCATCAGACATGAGACAAAAGCAGACTGGGGAGAGATGACAGATGTTGTACTCATGGGTTAGTTTTTTTCAGAACAGAGAACCTAAAAACGTCAACACCAGGCAAAGTGTGCAGAAGACAGGCCAAAGTATTGCATAATTTTTTACATTTTTGTTAAATACAAAAATGGAATTTATCAAACGTGAAAATGTAATGTCAAAATTTGTCACAGTGAATTTGTGACATAACACTGGCTAGCTGTTAATTAATATCTCAAGTAACTCATAAGAGTTTTGCTACTGCAGTTTTACATGGCAGTCATGTTAGCGCCATAATCCTGCTTCATGCCAGCTGTTGAGGGGCTTTCTGCAGAGCGGTGGATTCACTAGCTTCCTCTCACAAGTGCTGTAACAAGTGCTACTAATGTAAGAGCAAGATAAATCCACCATATCTTAATGTGACAAATCTGCTCAGCTGTGATAGCGAGCACAGAAAACATAAAAAATGCTCCACATTTTTTTAAGAGAAATCCACTTCATTGCACACCCAGGCACATTTGAGTAGGGACTGTCAATCATTAGGTAACACTTTGCATTAAATATGGTGTAAATTCATAACAGCTGAACAAAACCTTCATAATAACTATGTCACATTCATGAAGATGAATGTTAATGTTAGTTTTAATGAAGTGTTCATATCATACTTGTGGCACAGCAGTGGCAGTGTGTAAAATTAGTGATTAAATAAAAGTCCTCCTGACAATTGTCTGTTTAGGTAAAAAAAATGAAAGCTTTGTCTTAGCCAGGAATGTTATGAAGCTGTTATGATTGTTTGTGCCCCTCCATCCCCACCGTCACCCTCCGGTTTTACCCACTTATCCATGTGCCCAACTGGACTCTGTTCCACTGATTTGTCACAATTTATGAAAGTAATGAGCACCTAATAGAGCTGAAATAAAAAATGTATCCTTATCCAGTAATCTGCCATTTAGCTGTTCAGGTGTCATCACTGTGCCGTGATCTGTGTGAGGTGTTACCTATCTAGCTATGTTACAAAGCAATATCTACAGCTGCATGCTCTGATCTGTGTTCATATTTTTTCCCCCAAGAGTAAAGAGCTTTCAGAAGGGAAAGTGTAGCACTAGATTCTTCTGTGTTTTTTTATGCTGACTTAACTTTCCTGAGCCCCAAGTCCATCTCTGTGCAAATATCACCTAAGTGGTCTTCCCACGGAAGAGAGAAACTCCCTCCCAGACTGGTCACAGATATCTGCTGTTCTGTCCTAAAGCTCCCCCATGTGAAGATTCATGTCAGCTGATTTTTAGTAATGGTTGTCTCCTTCTTGCGGGGTTACACATTAGCAGAAAACACTTGTTTGACTGAAGGAAGTCACCCATACTACAGCCATACCAAACTCTATCAATGGTTCATGCTTTATGTAATATTGCTTTTTTAATCAAAATGTTCTCTTAAAGCTGCAGTAGGTAACTTTTATGGATTCATATTTATTTAGAAGTAATATAAATACATTGCTGTGTTTGGTGGCCAAAGACGAGCGGGATAATATGTCAGAACCTCAGAAACAGCAGTAGCCTCATTCTTCTGCTACTCTCTTTTCAATGTGTGGAAACCCATCCGACCAATGAGGAGAAACCTGAGACAGAGGGCGTGACTCTGTTCTTCAATCAATCGCTCCTCCTGTCACTCACTAGGAGTGTGAGGCGTGGTTGGAATTTCCGGAGATTTGAACTCTTTCCAAATTTACCTGCGGCAGCTTTAAGTTGGCAAAAATATTGCAAAGGTATCCTTGATTACCATTCGCCAATTCAATTTCCCTTTGGAAAGAATTAGTTGAGATATTTGTTTTCCCCAATCACTTTAATTGTAGGTGGCCACTGCTTAACAAAAGTTACTTTTCTCAATAGGGATAGAACAGCATTTGGTGAAATAAAATTGAATAAATAAATGTAACAAAGCCCCACAATATTGACCAAAGGTGTGAATGTGCTGTATATATGCAAGCTACATTCACTGTCCTCTACATGCACTTAATACAATTTTAGAAAACCCAAAATGTAAAAGTAAAACGCAACAGGAGAAACAAAAGGTGCTAATAAAACATCACATAAAACCAACACATGCACAAAAGTCATCATTGTGGAGAAGGATCCTTTTCCCTTTTAAAATACATTTGGACTTTAGCACTTCAGTCTCGCTGGGCATGGTCACATTGCTTTGATACAACCTGGGATAATCAAATCACACTTTAGTGGCAGTAACAAAAACAGAGTTGACAAAACTCAAACAATTTCAACTGGGCTGAGAATATGCATTTGCCTATCACACACACAATATGAGCTTATGACTCAGATTTGAAGAGTAAAAAAAAAATATATCAAGAGAACAAACGCCTATTGTAAGATGAGTGTCACTCCACATTTCAGTGTATCAAATCAGCATGGCGACGCCTATCAGTTCTACAGTTCCTGCTTGAGAGCACATGCAAGCCAAAAATCTCAACCAAAAATAAGACCCGACAAAAATAAAATCTGGTAAGTTTAAACATATAATGGTAAAACCCAACATCTAAAAACAGGTAGAGCAGGAAGCGTAGGGTCGGGTGGGTATGACACAGAGGAATAATAAAACAGTGCCATCTCCCCCCTTAGCGCTACAGCAGATAAGAGAAGAACCTTCACATTCCAGCAGCCGGGAGAGAGAGAGAGAGAGAAAGGGAGGCCTTTACTTCTTCCACACCGTGTAGAAAACCCATCTGATGCAGCTCATTGAGGAATGTAAAGAACAAAATACTACAGCAGGTAAGTACAGTATGTACAGTGTCTTGCATGCCGGAGGCAAAACAGCTCCACTGTATTTTGTTTCTGGTCAAATTTAAAGCAAATTTAAACACTTTTTCACAAGGATTTAGATTTAGGTTTGTGTGAGTTTTATGCAAGCTGGTATAGTAAATATGATGTGAAAAACAAAACGCATACTTCTGTAAAAACTCTAGCAGAGTACCATTTCTGAAATCAGGCACTGTGGTTTGTTTTTGAGCACCAGTAAACTACTGTGTCAGAAGGTTTAGCACCAATGAAAGGATACAGCTCCATGTAGGAGGGCACACACACCACCTCCTTGGAGAAGTCCACGGGACACGAGAGCCGTCCCAGCTGTTCCTCATATTGACTCAGTGCCTCTGTCAGATTCGCACAGTTGCCCTGACGACCAGCAGAAGACAAAGATTATTACGAGCCACACACATGTAATGCTTTGTAAGGCAAAAGAGGAGGGTTAATGGGTCCTCCAATACTTTAACATTCATCTACTGCATCACACAGCAAAATGGTTGAAAATGGACAAATAAGCATTGGACAAAGCACCATTATAAATTATCACACGATTATTCACATTCAGATTTCAAGAGAACATACACCCCTGTCCAGTACATCCCTGTGTAGCCAACAATACATCTAAACCAATGTCTGTTGAACAAATGATGTGGGTGACCTAATACAACTATAACAATAATAATAATAATGATCATTAAAATACCAACAGAGATACTGTTTTTCTTAACAACTAAACATGCTCAGCAGTTACTACAGCGAAGAGTCTCACCTGTGTGAAGTATTTCCCACTGGGACGCAATACTTTGATTGACAGATCCAAGATAAGACGCAGGAACTCCCATGTGGAGTCTGTGGAGACCAGTTAGACAGGTTGAGACACACATGAAAAACAAACTCTCTGTATTATTTATGTTACAGCTTTAACATCTCTTAGGATGATAATTCACAGACCTTCTTCTGGCGCTGTGGATATCGGGACTGCAGTGAGGTCATTAATGACGTAATCAAACGTCCTCCCTTCCTGAACATACTTCTTCAGCACAGGGACACAGTCTTCGACTAGTATCTGAAATGGATGGAAGAAGCAAACAGAAACCAGTTTACCTCAAATGTCATCTTATCTTTAATTCCATCCGTAAATCTTTGTAAGTGACCAGCTAACCATGCACATTTGCTCTGTAAACCTGTAAAGGAGTTTGCAAGATGCACACTTGCACATTCTGTATACTGTATATGTTCTTGCACTACAAACATCTGTAAACCTGTCAATGATCACCAAATTGAGAATTCTTTCTAGCAAATAGGAACACAATTCTGGGTTTTTTTTTCAGTTATTTTCAATGGTTTGGTGGCGCCAGGCAGGTGCACTATGTCAATGTCAGACAGAGAGAAATATAGCAGCGCCTGGGGGGACAGATATGTTTTCCTGGTGAGTAACTTAGTAATTTTATTTTATTTTTTTTTTGGCATTTTTATGCTTTATTAGATAGAGACAGACAGTGTGAGAGATAGACAGGAAGGTATGGGAGTGAGAGAGGGGAGGACATGCAGCAAATGACCGCTGGCTGGGTCACCGCAGGAAGGATCCTTGGTATGGAATGGGCTCCTCATCCTCTTCTTTCTTTCTCCTGTCCATTTTTGTTGTACACCAGGTTGACCTATTTTTTTTAACCTCAGATTAGCTAGCTCATTCTCAGGTTAGACAGATGTAGTGATGTAATGCTCCTTGCACCCTTTAGGCTCTTGCTCTCTCTGTTACTTGTGACACTCAGAGCTGCGCCTTGCGCTCAGCAGGACAAAAAATGTGTCCCATGTGATCACGGGAGACCACCCTTCATCTGGGGGAAACAGATTAAAACAAACATCCGCCTGAGCAAGACACTGAATTTGTTCCAGTGGCACTGCTGTGTAGTTGTCCCTGTACAGATTCATATTCCTTTTGGAACTACCATTGAAATTACAAATAGCAATTAGTAGTTGCTGCTTGTGTTTGCAAACCATAACACATACAGTATTTAAACACTGCAATACACAATTGCACATCATGATGTACATCTGAAACTTTTGATACATATAAACAACTTGGTCATCTTTCAGTTACATGCTTTTGAATGTGTTAAAAATTATAGATATGATCCCAATTCACAGTTAGATTTTAAGTGAAATCCTACACAGCTTACCGTTAAGACAAGAACAGGTTTTCTTAATGATATGGAAATAATTTTTAAACTCAGTCTTTTTGAAAACTGAATTTGTATGGCCTTAACATTGAAAATCATTTAATCCGATTTGAATGTCCATATTCAATACTTACTTGGTAACACTCTCCCTGCAGGTTGTCCAGTATATTGCCACAAGTCTTCCTCATGTGCGTTCTGCAGCCATCTATCACCATTTGGTCAATGTACACACTTTGTCAAGGCATGATCACTCAAGTATAGATGTACAGTAATAGACAAACACAAATAAATTAGTATTTGCATGGCCATAAATAACTCAGTCACTAGGTACATGTGAAGAGAAAGATCGGCAGTACAGAGCCATTTAAAGGATATCTCCACCATGGTGATCATCTTTGGCTTGAGCTTGACCACCTCAGCAAGGATCCCTCCATCACCGCCACCTAAAATCAGCACTTCCTTTCCAGCATAGTTCTCCTGTCCACTACCCATGATGGCTTGGGTGTAGGCCAAGTCACTCTCTGCCAGGTCTGCAAGGTAAACCACATTATTTACAGATATGACTTGCTGGAACATGACTTACAGCACTTAAATTATTCATCATTTCTAATAAATAATCCAAAAATCAAATGTAATAAACACAGAGGGCTAAACACAGCTGCCAGTGAACTTGCCGTTGTATTACCAGTCTTTTCTATTTGCACGACCTTATTTCTACAGTTAGTTTTATGTCAGTTTAACACGTTTGTAACAATGTACACTTTTTAAAAATAGTGGACTCAACCATTCGAGTCAACAGATGTTAACACAATGGTTTGTTTTTGAAGAAAAGAGTTAGTAAGTGACGAACAACCATCAAACCAATTACAAGTAGAAAGTGCACATTTCATTCATTTATTTACTTACAATATATTTACGTTTACTTATTTACTTTACTTACATTTACTTATTTACCACATCATATACAACAAAGAACAATAATTTGTTTTTACCTGACACACCAATTAGATGCCTCATTAAATACATTAAACTTTGTGAACTCTGCATTGAAATTCGTCTGTTGATTCTCTATGACTAGTGATTTTCAGCTGAAATGACAACTAATAAGCCATGTGTTGTAGTGTTGTGTACACTTACTAACATCTCCATTGAGGACTAGGATATTTCCAAACTGCTGAGAGTGCAAAATCTTTATGTTTTGGTATGCAGAATCTTCATCGTACACCACCCGGTCTATGTCATACTCCACCATTCTGCCGTCTGCTGTGGGCCAGTATCGGTCAACTTGTGCACCTCGGATGAGAGCTGGGAGCCTTTGGGGGAACGGTGGACAGTACAGTATAGTGTTAATGCATCACGCAGGATGTGGGATGCGTGAGCTATCGACATCACCTTTCAGCAAACACATGCATCTCCAGACACTTACCTTTTGATCCTCGTAATATTGCCTTGTAAGAGAGTTTTCAACTTCTTTTCCAGTGCATTTAAAAGCTGTGGAGAAACAAGTGACTCTTTAAACACCATAAAAGCTCCATTAAAGTACATAATAATGTTTGTCAAGCAGTGAGATAACTCATAGTGCTGACTAGGAAGCGTTGTATTACTGAGGGAGGACAAATTCTAGTCTTAGTAAATTGATAATGTATTGTGCTTCTTTTATCACCTACATTGTCTAATTGTGCAATGTTATCCTCTTCGTAACACTGCAGATCAATGGTGACCAACCCATGGGAGTGCACACGCAGAATAACAAACCTGAGTGACAAAGAGAAAGAAGGAGGGACAGCGAGGGGGATAGAGAATCAACAGTAACAGGGGCAGCGTATTTTATTTCCTTGACATATACAGTTACTACAGTAAATGCAGTGTTCGACATCAACGGTTGTCCAATTGTCTGTGACAAGTGAAAGAAGAAGTGACACGCATCTATAACTGTAAATCTATAAATGTAAAAAAAAAACCCACAAAAAAAAACCAATCACATCTGCATGGCTGCAAAACAAGTACTTTGTTCTGAATTTAGCCGCATGTTCTCTCTGCGTGACTGTGTGTATCTGTGCTTCAGTATTTCAGTATATAGCAGTAGTATGCCACAATAATGACAATGTCCCACATAACATGTACCATGGTGGGTTAGGGTTAGATATAATAAGCTAGTAAGTTTAAATTTGGCTAACAACAAATCTTGTTCTTACCTGCCCTTCTTGCCAACAAAAGTAGCAAGGTAGCCATGCCCCTCTGTGTCATGGACAGTCTCTGTCATTTCATGCTCCTGAAATATGGATTGTAGACCACGAACTGTTGAAGGACTGTCAGCTAGAGAAAAAGAAAACAGAGGAGGAGACGGAGTGAGAACATTGTAAATGACATAATCAGCACCCCCTTTTTCCCATTCTCTGTATTTTAGAAAAATGTTCCCAAAATAAGTTTGTTATAATGGCACATTCTAGCCAGATAATTATTAGAGTCGACAGCTCTTCCGTTGAGGGAAAAAAGTCGATGCAAAGATTTCATGACAAAATTTGAAATTGTGCAACCTGGAAATCAAATTTGGGCACACTGGTGCGCCTACAAATTACTGGGCTCTATTTTCGTAACAGCCCATTGCCTGTCTTTCCATCACCCTTATTCTTGTAATGGTGTCACTTCGAAATACATCTGTACTGTACTGTAAATGTAAACTGTAGCTTCTGTACCATGGAAGCAATAGAACAGTTACTTTGTAATTGTATTTACAGTGAACTGCTCTGAACGAATGGGAAAACGTTTTTGTATGACACAATTGGGTAATGTGTGATCCGCCATCTTCATGTAACGCCCATCTTTGTTCCATCACATAGTGTGAACAGCCTCCCAACCGGACTGAGAAGTAACGTTAACTGCTGTAGTTGGGCAGGACTGAAACTGTCTTGTAGTCTGTCCAAGCCTTAATACAGTATGTGTTGTGTTCACTGTCTAAATTACATCTTTGATGTTTTGCAGCTGGATGCCAGATCCAAGGTTTTACAGACAGCTTCATGTGGTGCAGGGCAACTGTATGTCGGATGAATGAGACACCACATTGTTATGGCTTGATTGGAAGCAGATCCTAAATACCTCTACAACCATCATGCAAATGTTCTGACAGAGGCCACCGATGCCTAGTTAGACTGGTTAGCCAGCAAAACTGCCACCCAAAAGTAATGGTTGTACTGCAGAATTGTAAATCCTAATTTTATGTTTTAACCACTCTTGTGACTCTCGTCACCACATGGCGGTGTGAATAAAGACATTTTGTTTCACTGTCAATCTTTTTTTCCATTTTGTCACGATAAGCTATTTTGAATATGTGCATAGAGACACATACATTATGAATATGAATACAATAGAGAGGCTAAGCTATGATTGCAACCAATAAAAAACAATTTTAAGAGAGGACAGTAATCAGACAGTAGCCAAAAGAATCAGTAATTTTACATTGATTTTGTTCCCTGTAACAATTCAGACGTTATATGCATATGTTTCTAAGGTGTGGAATGTGGTTCCAGGTGTGAGAGCATTCCTAGCTCAAGGCCCGCAGGGGATAATTCACCGTAGTAACTGATAGCTGCTCTGCAAAGTCAACTGGCTGACTATTTCTTTAGACCATAGACCTTGAGCAGTATCAAATTTTCGGCAATACTTTTTCCCCTGAAAATAGGTGGACAATGAGCAAAGTTGCAGTGTGTGCAGACATTCACCGTGTCATTTTGAAGGCTTTTCGTGCACTGATAGTTGAATTACCGAATGGCCCTTAGTAACAAAAAGCAATACATTAAGTACCACATCATTTTGTTACTGTGCAGTGACATCTTTAGCATCATCAGGTTTCATATAGCTAGTATCCTATTGACTAATGGTAAAAAAACAAATAAAAAAACAAATAAAAAAAACAGTTGTCAAGCTAGCCAAGTGAAAACAAAAATGTATCAATTCACAATTGGTAGGCCATGTATTTATTCGAATTAGTCATTTCTTATTATCGTTATTATTGTTATTAATCTGTTGTAATTACCTCTGTACAATCAAGCTCACGTCAAAACTTGGACTCTCATTCAGAAAACCTGCAATGTATACGGCAACGCTAGCTAGCTAACCCGCTACTGACAGGAGTAACTAGGGTAAAATGAAAAGGTCAAGCCTATAGGTTCTGAGGTTAACCTGCTAGTGTGCCCGTTTGTCAATCTTGCTCAAACATTTCTCAAGCCACTGCTTGTCAAATAATATTTAAATGTCTCAAGTTCTGTCTTGTTTCATCCGAACGTATGACACGTTATCGTTTTGAAGTGCTGGTGGAGACTAGGCAGACTAACTAGCAGGTTAACATAAGCTAGCGAGTTAGCACGCTAGCATTCCGCTCTGCTGCAGTGACTGTGACCGTACTGTAGTCAATACGCTGCACAGTGCATCGGTACATTCGTGCATCTTACCAGCCGCAGAGAGGTTGAAGTCAAGAGTATAATGTCGCAGTGCCATGTCTGAGTGCAACCGTCAGCCATGCCGGGAGTAGACAGCCGGCGAGAAAATGGTACTTGTCTGCAGAGACAGAGGGGGCAAGGTCCTGGCACTTCCAACTTGCAGCCTAGAGAAGAAGCTAGTTTGCTTGAGGGGGGAGTGTACGGTCAGTTATACCAGAGAGAAAAACATGACGCAAGAGAGAAATCCCGCACTCTCTGTCATCCTCATTTAAATACGGCTAACTAGGGCAAACCGCTTCTGCTTTGGCAAGAGAGTACATGCAATTTGCTCTCGAGTCTGAACATGTTAAAAACCCTGGCGTATCTGGCCCACGTATTATTTTGTTTTGATTTTACTTAATTTGATGTGCTTATTAGAAGCAACGCGTGCACGCGACACATGGACGCAGACAACAATGAACATGAAGTTTCTAAGACGCCCAAAGTGGGAAGAAATCAAACTTTGCGCGTCTATTTTTCTCATGTATCTGTTATTTATGATAAAGCCACTCATTAGATCCTGTCTTCCACCAGCTGCATCTTGCTACGGCTTCTCACTGACTGACTACCTGCAACAAAAATGTCTTGTGAATAACCATGAACTCGATGAACTCTCACGCGCGTGTGACATACGTCCTGCTAGTGGAGACGTTTCCGTAGGCTAGAAGAGACAGATTAAATCTTGTCATTTTAATACTCTTTGGTGATGCCACCACTTCTTTTGGCAAGAATCGCGATGCTTACAACAAGGTTGGGGGTAGTAGCGTGACTACACCAATCCCCGGAAATGGTGCCATTTTATTCATAACCCCTGTTTATAACACTTTTCATAAAAACAAATCATAAAGCTCCAGGAAAAAAGATAATTAAAACCAGATGAAATGCAGCAGGGAAGAAAATGAAATGGCAGGATCTTTACTAGTTTGCAGAAAATGCCTCTCCAATGTTTCCTCTGTAATTGTATACAGCTGTGGTGCTTCTAGTTTTTGTCCCATTTCTCTCTGTAGTTGTATGAAGCTGTGGTAATGTTTTGTCCCATAGCCGTGTTGCTGTTTGTGTCCAAGTTATGTTTCATGTTGAGGTTGTAGTGTTAAAATTATATTTTTTTAATCACAATAAAATCATTACTTCTAAAACATTTGGACTACACTTATTTTAATTTTAGCGGTTAGTAAGATAGATAGATTTACTTTATAATGAATTTCAATCAATGCTATTTTTAATTTCACATTTTTTCTAGCAGTCGTGGTAATTTCCTTGTGGTGCACCACTGCCTAATGAATACAATTGTTTTTTATTGGTTGAATGTTTGCTGCTCTGTGAAGGAAAGGTTTTTGGCCCGTTTTAAAATAGCCCAGAGTATATTACAGTACGGAGCTTTTGATCCTATTTTCTTACATTCAGAACTATCTAGGTGTAGCCATCTAAATCTAGAAATTAATCATGGTAATCTGGAAAATCAAATGACAAAAGCCAATTACCCCTATTGTATTTTAGCTACAATATCCATATAGTCTTATAGTTATAAGTATAGCTTTGAGAATCCTGTGTCATTAAGCTTTGTTGACATTCTCACCTTGCGTAGACACTCGGTCAGCCTACACATAAAGTGAGTGAAAGCATTCTTTGTGCATGAACTTTCAAAATGTCAACCAACAAGAAATTGACCACAAGATGGTGCTAAAGAGACAGGTGTCAAACGTGCCATAACACCAAGTCTTTTCTGTTGACACAATTGCTTCCAATGTGTGAGTGCTTTGAAAGCTTCATTCTGCCCATCCAGTGCATGGATGTGTGTATGACATGGTGGATATGTCGTAAGGTGTAAAACCATACCAAAAGAAACCAAGAACAAACAAAACAGAGTGGAAGCCTCTGGAGTGGGAGAGAGTGAGTCCACATGACCAGCCTTAAATACAGCCAGGCGTACAGCAGGAGGCCTGACGACCCACAAGGAAGAACAAAGTAAACAGGACCACAGACAGAGTGGGACCCTAACAATAAAGTGGTAGCACCCTAAATACAAAAGTGATGCTACCAACAGAAATTTGACTTTTTTCCCCACACTGCCAATTTTTCTTTTTCCCCACTATCAATTTCTTTTTCACTACTTAACTTTTTTTGAATTTACACTATTAACAATGATGCCCCCTTTAGCTGATAAGCTAACATGATTACAGTAATGGCCATAACACTAGCCAGAGTAATAGGGCACCTTACTTTAAACCACTGACCCATGCCCTCTGTCTCAACCATGGTCTCAAAAAGTAGAAAAGGTGGGAAACCGTATAATGCACAAAACAAGTAGTTTATTTGCTAACAAAGTGCAAACAAATACAAGCACTTAACAGCAATAAATGAACACAAATATAGGCTTGGTTTAGCAGCTACTTAGATGCAACATGTTTCATCATGGTCTCAACACCCTCCCTGCAGCTTCATCAGCTGGCAAAACCTTGTCAAACAGTTCTTTTAGAGAAGAATCAGCCCTTTGTTCCAAATCAGTACGAGACACAGGAGCTCTTCAGGCAAAGGTGAGTCAAACTGATCCACGACATTACCGTTTCAGATCAGACTCTGATTCAGCGGCTCATGGCCCTTGTGACAGCACAAGCTGTAAAGACCTCAGGAAGACTCAGTGCACTATCAATAGATTCCCCTGGAGGAAGGGAGAGAGATGGTTATTGAGTGATCACATCAGGTGGTGGAGCATCAGCCCAAACACAGCACCCTGCCAGATCATTTCCAAAAATAACATCGACACCCTCAACTGGCAACAGGGGGCGCCACTCAATCTGCCACCCCTCTGTTCCCATCTTGTTCACCAAACCTAAAGGGAGTCCCATTCTATGCACAGGAGGAACAGACAAGACATTTAACAGCATCCCACAAATGAGAATACAGTTTTCTGTATCCGAGTCAGGAGAAAAGTGCGACAGTGACTCGCACACACGCTCCAGTGTCTCGCAAAATTCCCCCAGGAACTGTGGAAAACTCCCCACAAGAGACACACAACCCTTTGAGATAAAAGCAGTAGCACCACTTTTAGAAGGACAACAGTTTTCTGAGCTGAAGGAAGAGAGCTAACTGAGCTAATGATAAGGCCAGCTAACGCAGCAGGATTTTGGATTTTGATTTAGACTTAAGGGCAGGGCACTCTCTTTTCCAGTGTCCTTTTCCTCTGTGTGTGACTCTGTATCCCCCTAATAGTTGGGGATCTTCTTCTAGTTTCACAGTTGCATCTACCCAGTGCCCAACAAAAAAGATGGGCATGGGCATGGCCCTGGGCTTAGCCACTCAGCA
Organism: Centroberyx affinis; assembly: GCF_046629955.1. Taxonomy (NCBI): domain Eukaryota; kingdom Metazoa; phylum Chordata; class Actinopteri; order Beryciformes; family Berycidae; genus Centroberyx; species Centroberyx affinis. Next base: position 51,191 of record NW_027282871.1, read on the forward strand.
AGTATAGTCAAATTGGCAGTAGGGGCTACAGGTCTCTGACATGTCTCTATTTTGTAGGTTTTCTGGCAGTACCTTCTGGGTTAAGTGCAGGGCTTACCTCTCCAACTCTCTCAGGAGATCATCCACTAATTGTCTTCTCTTCTTCTCTGCTAACTGAAGGTCTTGGTCAGTAGATGGTCTTGGTCCTGCCAGGCTGGACTGCAGCTCTGCTTGTGATGCCTTACTCCAGACACCTCTGCTGGGAAGTTAAACATCTGTGGACCAAACTCTCCCCCAAGACTCTTAACCTGCCTGGAAATATGCCGGGAAAGAGTACTAAAACATTCTACTCAAGTAGAAGTACGGTTACTTTGCTGAAATTTTACTTAAGTAAAAGTAAAAAGTAGCTAATTTAAATTGTTACATTTTAGAAAAGAGAACCTTATTACATATGATCTGTCTCATGCAATTCAAAAAGGATGAGAGGACACAGTTGAAACTAGATTCTTTTAATTGGAAATTTTGAAATTACCAAAGAAAAAAAAGAAAATAAGCAAAGTAAAGCAGGATTACTCTTCTCTTCTTTGCTGGCTGAAGTTCAATTGACCAAAATATGAAAAATCAAACAAATTAGGCTAAAGTAAGAAAGAAAAATTAGGTACAGAAGCAGGTAAAGAGAAGTATTAGATGAGGAACTTGTAAATAAATTGTTGATGAGAACAGCAGTTATAGTTTTTGAGATAACAGTACAGAACATTATTATTAATATTCAAAATAAGACAAGTGATAGTGTCAAAGAACAATGTCAAAGAATTGCATCAACCATAATGAAACCACATCAAGAGTGAGGAATACTTTACTCATGTGGCATCATATGTGCATTAAAAACATATTATGAGTACATTATAATAACGTTAATAGTTAGGTCTAAAATATTTACAAAACAGTCACCCACTTGCTACAATAGGGATAAAGTGCCTCAGGGACAAAAATGCTAAATCTAGCTAAATTATATAATATCATTCAAAATCCTTAGTCTGTAACCACAGGTTTTGCAGAGTAAAATTCACTCTTACTGGCAATCAAAGCTATTATATGTTTGCTTCAATACATGGGGGATTTTAGCTGTAGGGTGAACTGTGCTTCAGAATGCTTAGTGGAATATATAATTCACTTACAGATGGGATTTGAATCTAGTCCCTGAGGTTTCAAAACAAACATAATCATCCTCCTGTCACAATATGTAAAAACAGAGATGGTACACCCACAGCATTATCCATAAGAAACACAAATGATAGTGGTATATTTATGTCTCATAACAGTCTCAAAACACATATATATATACTTTATATTCATTATATATTCTAACAAATCATTGTCATGTTCACAAGCACTGATAATGCTCTCTGTGTGCTTTGGCATGCCTAATAATGCATATAGGAAGTGTTTCATTCCAAAATGGAATAACTACCATTTGAAGAAAAATGACATCTATTCTTACAAAATGATAAGGTGGAAAGTAAAGCACAATATTGGTTACTATCATATTGATGAGTCATCTTGAGACCTCTGACTATGCAATACCTGTTTTAGAGAGAATATCATCTGTGTTTGAAATTGACTAAATTTCAGGTAGCACATTTTTTCTAAAAGGGATTTATAGAGTTTTGGAATGAAACCACTCATATTTGATTCTGCAATCTTGAGAATAATGTTGAAATATCCATGAACAAATTTTCACAAGGATCATAATGTCAGCAATGTTGTCCATATCCATAGCTGCCATATGTTTCTAGAAAGTAAATCCACCACAATCAAAAGCATCAAAGTCTGAGTCTGCCACTTCAAAGTCAAAGCTGTGGAAGTGCTGTGAGTCAAGTGCATGGCCTCCTGCGTGATGCGGTCCTGCTGGCCCCATGCCAGAGAAATCTGTGCTGGGCGGCAGGTCGGGAGCTTTGGCCTCCAGAGTAGAGGAAGAGCAGGCGCCCAGGTAGCCCATAGCAGAGGAAGCAGCAGCCCCTCCCATCAGCATATAAACCGCCCTCACTGCTTGGGCATTATTAGCAGTGCCATGGCGCAGGCAGCCTGCTGAACGCACACTTCCGTTTGTACGAGGAGATTTCCTGCCTGTTGGAGTGGGTGGTGTGAAATAACATACCAGCAACATGTGTTATTAAGACTATTCACAAGGAAACTAATTGAACAAAGTGCTCCCTGGAGGGCAAAAGTCCTGCTTTGGCTAAACTTCACATTTATCTTGGTTTGCACAGAAACTTGGCTTGACCCAGTAATACATAAGACATTTGTACACACTCTCAACTCACCTTTCTCCCATTGGGAGCCATCAGTTCCAGGTCCTGGAGATGATGCCTCCACATCACTGACTGGTGGAGTTGGAGGACCTTTGTCCATGATTTGTTCTGGCATCAGATCTTTGAGAGTAATGCATGGGGTTGGTACCTGATGACGCTTACAGGAGTGCAGATATGATGAGACACTCTGGAGGAAAAAATAATACAGTTAAGGAAAAATATGTTTGTCAAAGAATAAAGAATTTCTTGGTAAAGTAATTGTCAGGCATACAAGGATTTCATACATTAATGACACTGAGTCACTGAATGACAAATCTGTAAATAAATGGACAATTTAGATATTGAGTTTAAAAAGCAGTGTGTTCTATTGTTGTGATACCAAAAACAAGCCATTCGTTTTCTAAGAAATAACTCTCTTTAAATCTTTAAAATCAACTTATCTTCAAAAAGATACTACAGGTAGACAGATGAATAAGAGGGGACAGCCTAAGAAATTATTCTGCAATCAAGAGATTCTAAAATGTAGCCTGCATAGTAATGCCCTACAGACACTTTTATACCCAGTTTCAGACAGTAAAAAACATTTAAGATGGTGTACGGACTCACCTCTTTCACTTTTTTCAGCATATTCAGCCATTGACTATAAAGAAAGAAATGCATCTATTATCACTTCCATAAAGATCATACAAGTGCATATCGATGCAATGAATGGATAATTTGTTCGAAAGGAATATGTTTTTGCCTTGGAGGCATGAAGAGATGTCAACCCTCACAATACTGAATAGGGCTGCAGGAGAGTGGTGGGTTGAAGGGAGGAGAAGTAAGCAGGAGTTTATATATTGAATGGAGGTAATGTAATTGGATTTAAGAATGAAATTGGGGAGTGATTGTGCTTGTAAATGGCAGAGAAGACATGAGGATAGACATAATAATGACTTTCTGAGTGATTTGAGTGGAATGAAGTATTTGATTATTTGTGAGCTCGCCTCCCAAAACTAAAGTAAAATTCCAAGCAAAAACATCCAGGCAAAGGCTAATTTGTTGAGACTGTATCGTGTCAATATGACAAATCATAATCCCAGCAATTGAAAGTCCACCGGACCTGCAGTCTGCAGCGGTGTCAGCCATCAGCAGCAGGTACTTATTCTGGGACAGGATCAGAGCAAAACAGCAATCCCTGCAGCCACCAGAGGGTAACTTGGGCAGATCTAGGATCTCCTTGCCTTCCACAATTGCCTCACAGCTGCTCTGCAACACTACCAACTGGTCAGGTGGAGATAATGCATCATGGCACACGAGGAGACTGCCTTCAGCTGTCAGCAGGAGAAACCTCCTCTTCCACTGTTTGAAAATAAATCCCCCTGGATAAGAGAAGTAGATAGGAGGTGCAGGGAGTAAAGGGAGATTAGTGGAAACAGGACAAAATCAGAAGACAAAGGAGAACTCCTTGGAGACATTGGCATGATGTTGCGATAAATATAACATTTCAAATCATAAACGCTAAACACCCCAAGCATGTTGACAGGATTAAGCATTGTCACAATGATCATGGTAGCGGTGGGAGCAGTGTGCCACTGGATTAAAGCATGAACACTCTGTCGTTCTATCATCCCCTCCGATTAGAGCGAGTCAGATGGTTGGAGGATCAAGGGGCTGTGGATGTGGGTCTGGACCAATCAGATAATGTTGACCAATGTGCACATGGACCAACATAATCATAAGCCACACATCTGGATCCACTCAAACTATATGCACATTTGAAAAACGCATGGATGTATAGTAGAATTACAATTACATAATAGAATATAGAAATTGCTGGTCTACCCTGCCCAGCATAATCTGTATTGCTTTTACTGTGTCACCATTCCGCTTGAAAAAAGTTTGAACACTGACAGCAGGGATTTAGTCTGGTCTACTAATCTATTTACGGTATTTTGGGTATTTTGTACCCATTGCAACTACAGCTTGTGGCAGGCATTCAGATCACATGCTTTTATCAGTGTTTGTCACACTTAATAGCTGTGGACTCAGCTATTGTGTGCAATGCATCCCAGAATGCTATATATCCATCTATCCATCTTTAAGTCCATCAGTAAATATTTCAAAAGCACTGATGATTTTCTCCTCAAAAACATATAACTATTTTGAAAGCAACAGTCTCAAGATTACTCTATTAACAATCCATAATGTGTTTTACTTTCATGCCAGAATCATTTAGTTACAGTAGGCGTATTTTGGAATGAAACTTCTTTGAACGTCTCTACATGGAAATGCACTGCTGCTTTTAAAGCTGCATGGGGTTGGACACAACATACAATCACTCTTATTGAACAATTATTCAAAATCATCCATAAAATCACAAAATCATCAATATCATTATGTAAAATGCAATCATCAACATCATTATGAAACTAAATAAACCAAAAACCAGTATGAAACATTTCTGACAAAAAAACAAAACAAAATCAGCAGTTTGAAATTGAACTGACTAAATAAAAAAGTATCAAAATTGAAAATGAAACAATCATGAAAACTATTGGAAACTACAAAACTAAAAGAGAGACAAATCTTTACATTCACTGAATGTTACCACAGCTATGAAAAAAGTTTAATGAAGCAGAAGACTTAACTCACCATACACCCTGAGGGATCCATGGTGTATCCCTGAGATGTTCATGTCAGCAGCCTGCGTCCGACAGGTCTGGGTCACAGTTGGAGTGAGATGGGCGAAGACGGGATGGGTGAAAAGCGCATGGGGCTGAATGTGTGTTTTAATGCTCAGGCTTAATCCCCATTCATCTGGGATGTTCCCCACAGCCACAGTTCAGCCGCTTGCTATGAAAATGGGTTCAGATGAGATGCTTATACACAGACTGCTGCAGTGTGTAGTGTGTGTGGAGAGTTGGTGCGTAAGAAGTGTGTACATTGCCAGTAAGGGGCAGGAAATTGTTATGACCTCTTAATACACTTTTTTTTGTTTTGCTAATGTCTGCTTTAGGCTTTCAACGGTTCCACAGCAGTCATGGAGAGAGGGTTAAGATCATTTTCTGTCCTGTCCTGTGTAATTTAGTGTCTTGTCCTGTGAAATGTGTGTCCTGTACTATTAGGAGGCTATTGTCTTGTCATGCCACATCATTTAATACAGTCGAACATTTATTGGGTTGGCACACTTTACTTGAATTTATTCATTTGTAAAAATTGCAGCTTTGAACCATTTTCCAAAGCTTGTGGCCCAGTCCCTAGCCTAGTAGCCTACAGCTAACCTTTCAAAAATGCATGTGATCTGACAGAAATCGAGAAGGTGCAAAGTTAAACCTGCGTTGATGCAGATCTTTGTTCGCGATATCAGTGCTTCATAAAGCTTTGGCTGGGTGAAGAGTAGATCTCCCTTCATATATGATCTGACAGAACAATGCACCAATTCACAGTCTGAATTTCAATGCCTTTTGATCACCATTTATCATATCATTTAGCAGAATGGATCATAGAATAATCAATTACTCCAATGTCGACCATCTTGTAAACATTGGGGATTGGGATTTATATTTAGGAATATATACAGGACAAGGCAAGACACAGGAACAGCAGAACAGAACGGGACACAAAGGACAGCAGCCAAGACACTGTAGCCACCTAATGGTACAAGACCCTCATTACCAGTGGCCTAATTGTGTCTAAACATTGGGGAGGGACCAACTGAAAGTCGGGGGCTGGGGGCCCTCCTAGAAAATTGTACAAATTTTAAATGAATTTCCTGCAATTCTACAAAATCTGACATCACTGTGGAGCTTTCTTGAATACAGTAAAAGATAGACTAAATCACCCTCACAAAAAAGGAAAATGCTAAGTGACAAACTATTGATATATGTAGGCCTAAGTTTTGAATACAATTAAAACAGTTTTTTAATACAATCCATTTCTCTAGTAGTTATATATTTATTTTACAGTGTAATGTGTCTATTTTGAAAAACTACAGGGTAACTACATAAATCTTAACAATGGAGTAAAGATCAACACAACCAACTATCCTACATGAAACGTACATGACACACATATTACATTCTCTTGTTTAAAGACCACTAGCATTGTATTGTGGATCTGTAATGCTCCATTAACTTAAATTTTCCTATCTACCAAGTCACATGACAGCAAGCTAATGTAAAACACATGACAATATAATCCAGAAAATAATTAATGAGAATTTGGGACTGATACAATTCAAATTATTCAACAGAGTTTATTATTCCCACAGGTCCCACAGGTACCATAACATGCAGTCACCATTAGTGTGTGGCTACAGGTGTTTATGGTACAGCTATTAGACAGCAGAGCTGTTTTTAAGTCTTTTGGTGCAAGTCCAAGTCAAGTCTCAAGTCTTTCAGGGCAAGTTGCAATTCAGTTGAGGGCTTTTATTTAACAACTTTAATTTTGCTGGTTAATTTGACGGCCACTCACTGGGTTCAGAGGTATCAAACACAAGGCAGAGTCCAGTTTGGGATGAGGTTGGGATATGATTGGCATGCTTGGTGATTGATGACATATGTGGTTTTGATAGTGAATGTCCCGTATCACAAACAAACTGAATGAATGATGACGTGGCTTATGAATTTGGCTGAGCGCTAGGATACCGTGAGTCAGCTGTATAGGGTTTAGCAGACATTGATCTGACCGTACTTCCTATTGCAAATGAATGTAATAACTCAACTTACATTGGCAAGAACGCAAAAAGACAATCAATTGTTAAATTGAAGATCCAGATTCAATCAAGGCTGTCAGACGTGACAACCTCTTCCTCCATTCACAGCGAGTGTGTGTGACGGCCGCAGAAAAAGCTAGGAGACTTACAGGGAATTCTTCACACAAATACTGCAATTATTTCCTATCAGACATTGTTGGACAAAATTGACTACTTGTTTGTGCTTCAAGGCTGTTAGACAACATTTAGGCCTATATCACACACACACACACACACACACACACACACACACACACACACACACACACACACACACACACACACACACACACACACACACACTAAGAAGCATGTGACATCCAATTGCACTTACATTTTGACTTATTCTACATACATTGAAAAGTTTGACTTGTAAATGCATGCATCTACAAGCCTACTCCAAATAGAAATAAAGTTCTATGTAATAGGCTAAATATCATTTCAAATAATCCAAACTCATTTTTGGCATTCAATCGGCGGCTTGGCCCACTGTTTCTCCTCCACCAATCAGAACACGGCTTCGCTTCGCCATTCTAACCGATTATGACATCACTGGATGGAGCTGGACTCTGCTCTACCAATCAGAGGCTGTCTCAGCTGCACTGATGACATCACAATCAGAATTCCGACATGTTTGGTCACAGCAGCTCAGGGCATAAAAAACCTCGCTTGAGGACTTCAGCTTCATACCTTACCACACTCTGTGTGGTATAAGGTATACTTCCCTGGGTGCTGGTACAGCTGTTGCTTAAGTTGGACCGCAGCAAGAGGCTCTCTTTGGGAACCTTTTTACATGGTCCTCATTTCAGACCAGCAGCTATTGGATGCTTGGTGGGCGTGTTTGGAAACTTTCTCTTAAATTGTTAATATTTCACTGAAATGTGTTTCTGAGAGAAATGACGACCCTGTGAAAACAAACCTTCAAATGATTGCAATCCTGTCAAAACCCGCCACCCAGTCCAGCCGCTCTAAAGGTGTGGTCTGGTCGTTAGCGATGGCGGTTCGGTGAAGAGCTGGTGGTTGGTACGAAAAGACGCGGTTCGCCTCCCGCTGAAACAAGCCTGTTGTGGGGAGTGTTGATGGTTCACTTTTAAGGGAGGGAGTTTGAACCATGGGCGTGGGGTTGCAAGGGGGGCTAGTAGGTTCATCTTGTAATTTGTTTCCATCGATTTGTCTGTTTTTTATGTATTGTGTTTGTTTGTTTCCATCGAGGACCACTTTGGAAATAAGTGTTTTTAGTAATGCTTTTAAGTGTTATCCGCTGGGATTTTGTGTCATGATACTCTTTTGAGTTGTTGTGCTTTTAAATTCCTAATAAAATCAATTCAATTCAATTCAGCCAGTCCAAGTGGTGGTCTGGCGGTTGCAGTTGAGGCGCGGTTTGCCTCCCCTGAAGCAAACCCGTCACCCAGTCCAGCTGCTCTAAAGGTGTGGTCTAGTGGTTTAGCGATGGCGGTTCAGTTAAGAACTGGTGGTTGGTATGAAGAGACGCGGTTCGCCTCCCGCTGAAGCAAGCCTGCCAGCCAGTCCAAATGGTGTTCTGGCGGTCGTGGTCGAGGCACGGTTTGCTTCCCGCTGAAGCAAACCCGCCACCCAGCCCAAACAGTTTATGCTACTCGTTAGTATAGTGGCTAGTATCCCTGCCTGTTATGGGAGACCAGGGTTCAAATACTCCGACGGGGAGGCAAGCTTCCCTGAATTTCCCCAAGAGGATTAATCAAGTGCTATTTTATCTTATCTTATCTTATAGGGTTGTAGGCCCTTGTCAAAGTCCACAGTAAGAGCTTTACCAGGGGCTCCAGGGAATGTGCTGGGTGCTCCTGCTGCTGCAGCAGTACCATTAAGCCGCGTGGTATTAGTCAGTAGCGGCAAGCAACAACACTGCTGCTGCTGCTACTACAGCTGCTGCAGCTGTATAGGCCTAGTAGTGGTAGTTCCAGTACTTCTCATTACAGATATCTGGAATATTTTAAAACAGCATTTTGGCTAGTCTATGTAATGAGAAATATTGTAAATTAGCATTTAAGATATTACATTATGACCAGTCAAAATGCTAATTTAAGATATCTTACATTATGACTAGTCAATTAGGGTTAGGGTTAGTTCAGTTGAGGGCTTTTATTTAACAACAAATTTTGCCTACTTTGAACCTATGCTTTGAACATTGGGGGGGATGCGTCCCCCCCGTCGAGTCATGGCACATTATTGTGTTAAATACATACATGATATGCCAACAATGATGATATGATCAAATCAATGTGACATTACTATAAAGTTTATTCTCATACAGAATATACTGCATATTAGTTATGGTGCTCACAGACTTTATAGAACATTAAATAAAAATTAAATAAGCTCCACTGCTAGCAGAAAACTAAACAGGACAGAAAAAAAAATGTTGGAGAAACATCACAGTCAGACTCCTGTTCATTTTGTGGCATAAATATGGAGGATTCAAAGCAATGCCATAATTATAGCGTTCAAAAGGAATTTAATACATATAATGCATCGGCAACAAATTAATAACTTAGAAAGAGAGAAAGGCCAAGTGTAATAATTATACATCACTAGCGACTACATTGTGGTATGTATGTTATAGTTGATGTAAGTTGTGTTGTTGTGTAGGCACTTTATATTATCACATTCTCACATAAACATTGGTTTTATCCTCCAACAGACAGCAAATTAAAGCTATGGGGAGGGAAAGCCATCATGTCGCTCACTGGTGCTTGTGTTCTAAATTCAGTGGGAAAGGCTCAACTCAATTTGATATAAGATTATATATAAGAGAGTATTCTGAATTAAACATGGCATGGATTCCATTCCTTTATTCCTTTATTGATTGTAATTGCTTGCCATCTGCTAAAGATAAAATTAGATTTTTATGTAAGTTTTATTGTAATGAAACTTATTGTATTATGTAAATCACCAGAGCTTCTTCTAATGTTCATTCAGCTAATTAGTCTTGAGGAATTATTTTGCATTTCTCAATTGTAAAATCAATGAGGATTTTTTTCAGGAATGAACACAAGTAGCAAGTCATCACTAGTTGTCATTTTCCCTCCCTATCTGTAAGGTGTTGTTTGGTAAGGTATTTTTTGGCTAGGAAAGTTGATCCTCATATTGCTTCCTGAAACAGTCTCCAGCAGGGAAGAAGTCCCAGCATCGCTCCTGGTACATCTTCCAGACGTACGACTCCTAAAACAGGGGATGGTAGGATTGACAGGAATTCAAGGAGGGAAACAGCAGCAGACAGCAAACTGAAAGTAGCTGGCACTGTGTTGTTGTGTTGTCAGCCTGTAGGAATCCTAATAATAATCTTAATAAAACAATAAATGTAATGCAACTTAGAAACCAGACTGACCTGTCCAGTGTGTTCTGTCTCATCTTTGTTGATGAGGTACATTAAGAAGAACCTGAAAAAGAAACACAGGTTAATTTTGGCTCATTTGTACTCAAACATATGTGCGCACACAACACACACACACACACACACATTAACACAGAGAGTAAACTGACATGTAATTGGCCAGGTTATGTTCATCGAAGGTGTGGGTCTCGAAGCCGTGCGGTGTCGTATCAAAGTAGTCACTTCCAATGCCACATATGAAGCATTTTGTCTGCACAAAATCAGTCAGAGGATTAGGCCACGTTGTACATATTGGTATAAAACTCGCACTTCAAACTGTAGAAAAAATAGGGATCAAGAAATAGCAATTCATTCTATACCTCCATGTCTTCCTTGACTTGCTCTTGTTGGTCTCTGAGTTCTCCAAAGGCATCAATGATCAGACCTGTATACAGCAATATCATTAGAGGTTCCTGAAAATCTTCATAGTGCTAGGCATTTTTTGACATCCCTTTTCCATATCATCACGGTTTCAAGTAGGTCTCTCAGCCACCTTTTTCTTTTCACTTGTAAATTCACAGTAACCACTGACCACCCATAGAGAAGTTTCCACAATAAGTTGAAATTTTCCTTCCAGCTTGCTTGGCCCATTGGCAATTTGTTTAATGGTAATACGTACCCAAAATCAATTATTTGGTGTAGTAAAGCATGTAAAATTACATTTATTAAGTTGGCATTGTTAAAAGAACCCATAAGGCTAATAAGCTCTTTTATGAACTTACTGTAGTGCGATGAGAAAATGTTCACTTCTGTGTTTCAAATATTGATTTAAATCTCTGCAGTTTAAATAAATATTGGACACTTTAAATTAATACAGTGCATCCCCTCCCAGAACCACAACCTTATTGTGTTAGAGGGGTTTGTGAGCCTTAATGACCCTGGGAGCCTTGTGCTCTTGGTAGGGACATCTATGGCAAACTGATCTCAGGTAGGGGACAAACAAATCAAAATTCATGAAGACCTCTAGCCTGCAAATAGTTTTTCAAAATTATTCTACAGGTGGCTAGTGAAGTGATCAAGATCCCTATCAGTCTGGAAACTCTGCCCATATATCTTTCCCTTGAATAGCTTAAAAACCGAATTCTATTCTTAACTTTAGTTATTATTAGTGCCCAGTGACATTGGATTTGACTGTATCTTCCAGTACTGTATATATATATGCCCAGTTGATTTACCCTGAATAATGGCCAGCAGGATGACAATGACGAAGAAGAAGAAGGTTATATCAAAGACCACTCGGTACAGCTCGTATTCATCTCCAGCAGGATCCTCAATCTCGTCGCCTATGCCACCGCCGGCACGCACACCCACATACATGTGGAACAGGTAACACTAGAGAGGGAGTAAAGAGGGAGGAGAAATAGTGTAAATTGGGATATAGTGTAGAGATATATACAGTATGTGTTAAACTTCACATTTTTGACATGAACAGTGACTCACAGTCATCATGTCATCACATTTCATGTCTGGTTCGTCTTCATCCTCACTCTTGTTATAAAACTTGCGGAAGAAGTTGAAGGCAACTACAGTGTAGAGGTACACAACCACAGCCAGCAGGCCCACTGTCATCATCAGCTGGCAGAAACAAGGACGAACAGAGTGAGTACATTTAAACAGTGGCAACATAAATGCAACAATGCAACATAAAGATTGTTCAGTTGTTTCTGCTCATGCCTGTTTTCCATTGTGGGTGACGGAGGACAGGATAGTGCGCAGAGTCTTGACACCCATGGCAATATCCAGCAGGTGACAGGCGAAGAAGAAGTTGTTGTAGTGGCCGAGCAACGACATTATCAAGTACCAACAGAGATAAAGGAAAGTCTACAAAAAGATTAAGGGAAAAAACATTCAGAGACAAATATGTAAACAAGACATCCACATTTACAGCATACAATAATATGTACTATATAATAATATGTAGAAGAGGTCATGAGGGTCAAGTCTCAAATCAAAAGAATTAATTCTTAAGTCAAATCCAAGCTTCTGTTTGGCAGCCAAATCAAATCAATTAAAGTCACAAGACAGAAAAAAAAAAAAGCCCTAAATTCATGGGAAAAAAGAAAAATGGCCGCTGTGGCCAATTGGTACCATTTTTGCAATGGCTCCAATTCTGAAAATGTTCAGTGCATTGAACTGTACATGTAAATAATGGTGTTTTTTTTTTGTTTTTTACACAATTCTGAACAGCTCATATGCATTATGCCTGGACTATATACTTGAATATTATTTGTGAGATTATTGTAAAGGCTATTATTGGTATTATTAGTCCTTCAGTTGGCACTAGACTTGATAGTTACTGAGGCAGCCAGCCATTCTATTATTTGTTACTTGAGTTGGATCTGAGTTCTTGTCCACAACTCTGATATATACTGTATACAGTATATAACATATATTTATATATATGCAATATATACAAGTTGATATTGTTTTTGCTTACACCGTCTGTGAACACAACGCCAAATTTCCAGATCTGGTACTTGATGTCAATGGAAGTAGCCCTGAAAAGATACAACATTGGCTCATATTCAGCAAATACTATTCTGTCCATTTTGTATGATTTCTTGTATTATTTTGAGGAGAAGTGTGGTGTGCATGTCTTTGCTGGTTAAATCAGTTCTGTACCATGTGAACATGGAGTTGTCTGGTTCCTCCTGTTTCTTCTCATGTTGTTGACTCACATCCAGGGAGGCTAAATCCACTCCCAGGAGCTCAGCAATTCTCTCTCTGCCATAAATGTCTCCATACTTATCCAGAACCTGGACACAGACATTAAATATTAACATGCTGTCCAGAACCCATTTTAAACCCACCAAAAGTGTGACAAAAGCAAACACAGCTCACCTTTCTCTTGACAAATTTGTCCCAATAGTTGTTTGGAAAAGAGCTGTGAAAAAAAACATGAACATGGGACTTAATTTACTCAAGACGGAAATCAGTGTTTCTGAATGGTTCTTTTGTGTGCTGAATAAATGTTTACTCTATTCAGAAGCATTTTATGGGAGACAAATATGATTTCTTTTTCCACATACGGTGTGTTCAGGACCAGTCGGTCCCACTGGCCCTTGATGTCATCGTCCTCGGGCTGCTCAGTGATGTAGAGGCCATCAAACTCCAGCTTTCTGGCAAGCTCCTTCTCCCTCTTAAAGATCACCAGTGGGATCTGAGAAAAAACAATCACAAGTACTGTACAATTGCATATTGAATTTTGTGAGATGTGTATGTCAGAACACGATTTACATAGCCTAAGTGCATCACTTCACGGACAATGTATTTTGCCAAGTCTGCACGTCTCTCTTGTATCCACCAGATAAGAACTTGTCTGACATTAAAGTTTTCCCAAAAATGTCTGTATTACAAACTGCTGTGTGTCTTGTCCTACGCAGTAGGTGGCTTTGTGGCAGCCAGATTCAGGTTGTGTATCCTTGGTAATATCAAATAGATACAGTAGTAGATAAGGTAGTAGAGACAATTTGGATCAGGTCTATAAAAGGAGCAAAAGTGAGTTGTAGTACTGGATAGCTAGGGGACACTGACATTTTTTCCTTTTTGACTTTTATTTTTACCTGGAGCACTATTCGGCTCGTTCCAAAGGGATATTTTTTCCTGATATTAGGCAGATCAAAAGACATGAACTATTCATCTGAAAGGGATAATTCACTGGGCCTCGCTGTGTGTGAGCTCTTGGAGTTAATGATCCATCAATCTCGGAACCCATTGCCTATCCGTCAGACGACAATTAGACTCTGGGGGCGACCATGGATGTATTGCGACCATTGCGACGACCAATATTTCGGGGTTTCCGGTGTAGCCAGCGGACATCCGGGCCAAGACTTCCTCTTCTGTGCGCCGGTCATTGTTTACAGTCCGATTAGCAACTTGAGACACGAGAATGGAGTTGGAGTTGAGAGACGACGTCTCATATGCAGATATCTGTTTATAGAGATTAGCCGAAATGTCGTCTGGACCTAAAACACCTACAAAAAGTATCGATGTTTGTGTATTGTGTGGAGAAACGTTCGACTCGGCGCACGGAAGAGGAAGTCTTGGCCCGGATGTCCGCTGGCTACACCGGAAACCCCGAAATATTGGCCGTCGCCCCCAGAGTCTAATCGTCATCAGACGGATAGACGATGGGTTCTGAGATTGATGATCCATTGATGGAGTCATGTGTGTTCTTGTAATAAAAAAAAGATTTCTAAGACTTCTATTTTTCTTGTGTTATCTGTCTGTGAATCCTTTGTGTATGATGTATAACAACTTCTATTATGGACAAGCTATGCAGATGCTCCAAGGTACAGCAGAGAAACTTTCATTGCTCCACGTGTACTGCAGAAGTGATGAGGCAATGCAGCCCAAAATGCTCTAAACTGCATTTCTGAGCGCTTCAAATTCTCACCCTTGCATTTCTTCTTGAGCCTTTTCACAATAATAAGAGGGGGGATGGTTCATTATTACACTGAATCAATTGTGATGTATGTTCGTCATACCTTGAGGCAGTTGTATCCGATGATACAGATGAAGGAGATGACTGTGTGCAGGACTGAAAGGAAGGACATGGTGGGCTGCATGTAGCCAGTGCTCTCCTCCAAAAAGAAATAAACTGGCATATCTTCCTCATCCTCGTCTCCTTCACCCATTCCAGATCCCTCGGCCTCTTCTCCCGAGCCTTCAAATAACCCAGAGCCTTCAAACATCCCGCTTCCCTCAAACGCTCCAGATCCTTCCGCCTCCTCTCTGTCAGGCGGGCTGTCAGACACCTGCACACAGCAGATTGGTGGAGAGACAGGACAAAGCAGATTGATGAAGTCAAGACAATGACTCAGTACAGTAGAACCTTAATTAGCCGAACCTCAGACATCCCAACAGATCAGTTTATTAAACAGACATAATTGAACACACTCAAAGACTTAATTGTTGTTTTTTCCTGTTTATACAAGCATCTAAAATTATTAATATTGCAAATTAGACTGTACTGAGTATTTCAGGATGTGTGTGCATGTATGATTCCTATTGTGAATAAGTCTTAGTCCACAATTTCAGTATATTCCAATGCTCTAAACCTCTAATTCTCCTGAACGATGGGTTTGGATAAACAAGGAACTAGTGTATAGCAAAATCATCACAACCATTCAACATAATATACAACAAAATTATTCAAATATGAAAGCATTTCTTGACCCTGTAGAATAGCAGAATGAAGTTCAGGGCAAATGCGATGAACAGAGCCAGAAAACGCAGGTTGTAGAAGTTTCTTGAGAGGTAGTTCTACAAAAGAAAGAAAAAATACTTTTCAGATGATTGGTAAATTGGTAAGTGAACAGTCAGATTGAACTAATGCCAGTGAAGCATCATTTATGAAACAAACACTAGCAAATGTGTCACCATAAATTTATTCCTTTGGACATCCAGCTCAGTCCAGATTTGGAAACCTTCCGCCTTTTTCGGTTTCTTTTCTTTCTTTGCTGCAGATTTCTTTGGTCCCACTGGTTGTTCTTCCTCTTTGGTCTGAGGTTCTTTCTCTGCTTTCTCTCCATTTTCAACACTGAAACCCAAATAACACAGTTAGGTTATTGTTTTATTTGTGTATTCCATCGACACCAAAATAATGAGATGTGCTGAGGGAGGAAGGAAAATTAATCTGGAGACTCTTACTCAGCCTTCTCAGGCTCTGGAGGGGGTTCTTCCACGGCGAGAGGTTCAGGAGGTTGCTGGCTAGCATCAGCTTCTTCTGGTGGCTGTAAGCAAACAAAAAACTGCTCATATGCACTAGTGAGTAGCCTGCATGCATACTGAACAACAAGCTTGAATCAACATAAAATTGAAGACACTGCTGGGCTGCCTTTTATGGCTTGTCATTTGGAAAGCCTTCCCTCATCTGTCTTTTAGATTTTTACTCTTGTTTTATTCATATACAAGTTTTTGTAAAAAATCTGCCAATAGTAAAAAGCATAGTGCAAATCTAAAAACTAGATTGCCAACCATTTAACAAGTTACCTTGTTAATATGAATATTAACAAGTGAATATTTAGGTAAATCAAATTTACCAGACATGCTAAAAATTCACCTGTTTCCTCTTTGTTATGGGAGTCCCTTCAGGAGTTGGAGGCTCAACAGGTGCCTCAACCCCCATGTCTCCAAGTCCACCTGGAGCATCAATACCTGGTATCCTCCCACCCTCCTTTTCCTGGGTATCCTCCTCCTCCTCCTCCCCACTCCCAGTTTCTCCAGTTTCAGTCACCCCTCCAGTGTCTTGTTCTTCCCCTGTCCTCGGCTCCCCTGGCACATCTCCGTGCACGTCGTCCTGTGTGGGATCTGGCATGCTGGCTAGGATCTCAGTCACAGTGATGTTTTTGGCTCCCTCCACCAGGCCGCCTCCAAACAGGGTTTGCCAGATGAGCATAAAGAAGCCTTTGCACACACTGTAAATGAAGTGCAGTATACTCATCAGGATGGTCCAGAAGAAAGTGGACAAAGCCACCACAATCTCCTTGATGGTCATCTTTCTGACCCGGCGGTACTGTCTGCGAAGGTTACGGAAGGTGAAAATGCTAAAGAAGCTTAACATGCTGTTTATGAAGTCTGCAAAGGCAGAGCTTGATTCAGGTGGCCCTTCCTCCCCGTTACTGTCCTCATCTCCTCCACTTGCTCCCCCTCCCGGTCCTCCCTCCCCTCCACCTTCTACTCCCTCATCATCTGGTTCCTCCTTTTCCTCCTCTTCCTGCTCTGAAATCTGTGAAGCTATATTCATCTCAAAGATGGTGTCCTCACAGAAGTTGACAAACATCTCCATCTTCTCAGACTCACCCCCCTCATTGACCACATCAAAGATAAACTGTCGTTTGGACTCTCTGACCTGCGGCATCTCCCACTGCCTACGGTTCACTTCACTGATCTCAAAGTAGATGCGCTCAATCTTTCTGCTGGCACCCATTATTTCAATACGGCCCAGGAAGGGGCGGAAGTAGTTCAGCACGCTCTCTGCCTGTTCTAGGAAGTTCTTCAGCCTGGTGTCATGGGGAACGTGCTCAGACAGGTTGGTCAGCAGCACTGCAATGTTGAAGCCAATGTCTTTGGCAGGTTCCTGGAAGCGACTGGCAAACTCCTCATAGTTGATCATGTCATTCTCATCGGCCTCTGAGCAGGACAAAAGAAACTGGATCTCAGAGGGGGAGTACTGTTTCTGACTGTCCATTGACTTCTGGAAGTCCTTCTTGGAGATCAATCCTCGAGGGTCGGTGACGTAATCGCGGAAGGCATCCGAAGCCACAATGTCTTTCAGCTTGAGGAACATGTCAAAAAACTTGAGGATCATCTCCACATTGCTGGAGGACTCTACCAGCATGTCCACCATCTGACGGGCAATTGTACCATTCACCACATTTCCTGAACCACATGGAGTAAAATTAGAACAACGGTTTGAGATGGACAAGACAGGGACAGATGAAAACTGTTAGATCAACAGAAAATGCTCTTTTACCCTCCAACAGTGAGAGCAGCATAACAACCATGTCCTTCTGAAGGTCAAGAAGCTCCTTTAGCAGACCAATCTGGCTGGAGTCCTACGACAATACAAAGACACACAGGATCTTACAGTGATAACTGTAGATTATATTTTGAAATACTAGTGGTTCAAATTGTACAGACATAGACTCAGTGTTGTTGTTTATAATTAGAGATGCAGTGGTAACGAGTGGAGTGGAAAACAAAAGTGAAAAGTGTAAACATTCCATGGTTATCACACAGAATTAGGTTAACCCAGATACTTGTTATAATATGAGGTCTGCATTAAAGAAATTGTGTAATGCATAAACTCACATTCACAACAAAGAGGGTGCTGCCAAGAAAACTTCACTCACCAATGCCTCATGCTCACAGAACTTGCCATGACTTATTGCAATACCAAACAAAACACTTTGCAGAAAACAGGTTTAGGAGCACTTGCATGTCAGACTGTAACCTTCATATGAACTCTGGCTTATAACACATTTATAAACCCTAAACAACAGCTTAATGACAGCTATGTGGCACCTTTCTGAATACTGATTCAATCATTATGTCAGCTTTCCTTTGGTGTTCATGTAATACTTAAAGCATTTGTGCCACCGCATTGACCTCCTGGCTTGAAACAGCCCACTGAACACTGCAGAAAGTGCATTGTACGAATAATCAATGCTCCATCTACTGTATGGCAGTGATCTCCAATGCTATGTCATGGAAGAGTATTCAAATTCAAATCAGCTGGTGTAGTGTTTGGTTGGAATGAAAACCTGAAAACTCCTCTATGGCACAGGACTGGAAACCACCGGCTGAGAGACATTTTACTGTCTGCAAGAACAAACAAAGTGGCATTGGTGACATTTTAACTTCCCTAGTCTAGCATGTAGTTTGCACCGCCAATCAGAAGTAATACTTGACGGTTGCGTCAAGCCTGTAGTCAGCTCCACCTATCAGAAGTAATGCATAAGGACATATGAGCTCAGTTGGCTTTGTCTAAGATGGCAAAGCAGCAGTAAATTAAGGGCTACTGCCTAATTTTGAACCACAAAATTATTTAACTGGGACAACGAAACATAAAACCCCAAATACTATCAAATCTAAATATTATAGCGTAATTTAAAAATTACAGCTGAGGTGATTAGCTCACTAATTTTGGCTTTGATTTATGTTAGTGTGTGTTGGGTCTGGCTACTACTACAACATGTTGTCAAAAACTTGGTTTCAAATACAAGCCCTGTTCCTGCCCCCCTGGGCACAACCAGTGGATATATGGATTTGCTAAACCCCCCCAAATTTTAGATGAATAGTTTTAATACAGTTAATGTACATGATGAAAATTATCATACTATGAAAACCTGAACATCTAATGATGATGTCACTACATTTCTACAGACTGAAAACCAGGGGAATGGATTGACCTTGTTCATACAGTATGGTTTGTGTTTGGACACATCTAATACCTAAATGGATTCATCCTAAATGTGCCAAGGATGGCAATGAATCATGATAACAGAGGTTAAGTTGGAAAATGGCACTTTACATGAATTTTATGAAATACGTGTTCGAATATCATATATAAGATCAGCTGATGTTAGAGTTAATCAGATAGTAACACACCACAAATGGAAGGCATATTCCCTCAGGTTAATTATTAATGAATGAAAATGGCACAATCAGCATAATTCTAACCCCTGTTAAATGTATGCACACAGGATGGATGTCAGATTAAAATGTATATTATATATATATATATATATGTAAATAGTGTCAAGTGTATACTCCAACAGCGGAGGTTAAAAGTCAGTTCCTTTTCTCAGTAAGTCTTGTTGTCACCTGCTTCTAATCGTTATGCCTAAATTGACCTCTAAAGTAAATAGCTGCATTTAAATCACTTTCGTTGTTAATTAAAATTTAAACTTGCTGTTGTCAAATCCCAGAGAGAATGGACATTGGTTGATCATTAAGAGGGTAATTCTGGTTGGGAAAATTTTAAATACTTGGAACGTGGTAATTGCTTAACAAGGCAAAATATGTGTTGCAGTAAGGAGAATATCACCCAGTGTAAGTCCATACAGTATATGCTAATTTAATGGCCTGATGTGGTTTTAACCAGTGGTGCTCAACCAGTGTGCAATAGCACACTCATCAAGCTCAGGTTTTGCTCAAGTGTTGAGAAAACGATCCAAAGTTTCTGCATTGATTTAATGATAATTGTATTTTGCAAGCTTATGATCAGACCTTCCTCCACGCTACAGCTGCTGGAGCATTGTCTTAGGATCTAGTTCTGTTTGACACCAGCCTTTTGATTTGACACTTCCAAGCAATTAATAATTTGGTGTGCCTTGGAATTTAATGTCTAACTAAAGTGTGACAAAAATTAAAGTAAAATTTTTTTTTTTCCAGGTGAAAGTCTCAATGAATACTGGCAAAAGTTAAAAGAAGTAATTGGCAAATAGATTATTCTTTTAAATTAATAAATATATAGGAAAATGGGCCCCACAGAGCTGCCTCACTTTATCAACCAGATTTGGGGGGAAAATGTCAATTAATGTGGCTTAGTGACCTAAAGTGAAACGGAAATTTTAGTAGTCAATGCAAAGAAGGCCTACAATTGGAAATGAATGGATAGACCTTACATAGATTAATAAGTGGGATCTTAATGTGGACTAGGGACCTAAAGGTAGAGTGAAAAGGTCATAAATTCACTCCCATAAATTAAATTCTAGTTATTTGTGGACAGGATTTTAGATTACATTTGGGTGAGAAAAGTTCTATTGAGAACATAAAATGTAATAGTTTCCATTATATGCAAACATGGATACACACTTGTATATTTGGGGACAATAAATTCCTATTGCAAATCCCATCATCTGAAGGATTAACCAAAGGTGCTTTGATGCAGCTTTTCCAATGGAGAGAAAGTCTTTGACAGGAGTTCATGCGGATATCAGTGACCCAGAAAATCTCTCAACACAACTGTTAAAGTGCTTATCTGATTACATGTATTCAAAAAGCTTTCTGTTTATTGAGACGGCATGAGATATAGCTGTTGATCAATACCAGCGGCTCCATAATTATTTCACCAGGTGCTGAGACATCTGGCTTTCAAAACTCACTTTTGTAACCCATATTCTGTTTTGTTTGGAAAGGGATTAGTGTCAGCAGAGATTGTGTTTGAATTGGAAGGCAAATACAATCTCTTTTGGTACTAATCTCCTTCCCATAGTTTTGGAACAAAAACTCCCCACCCAATGTAATTTGAAGACACTCCCAGCATTTTCGGCTTAACAATGGATGTGTCACAAGGCATTTTAGGTATGAAGGCAAATAAGCCTCGTTCTCAAGCCAAAAAAACCCAAATGACATAGTATTATTATTGTAGCATTTTGCATCATAATATATTACCTCTAAATTAAATGTTTCTATTGGATCTCTACTCTAATAGCTTGTATACACATCTCTATTGTGAAAATGTAACTTTTATTTTGTATCAATTATAATCCCCTTAATTATGTAAAGGGTTGGGAGAGGTTTAGGGATGATTGCTGTGCCAGCTGAGACTTGCACAGGAGGAGATAATTTCTATCAGTGTTATTACAGTTCATAGTCTGGTCACCATCAGAGGTTGATAAGGTCATAGATTACGGAATAATTATTATTACAGGACCTCCACAAGGAAAACTGATTTTGTTTTAGCGTATTTACTCCCCTGTATGTCATGTTTGTTTTATTTTTATTTTAGTTCATTAAGGCATATTAAGTGTTTGTTTTAGCTTCATGTTGGAATTTGCTGATTGAAAAAATGCATAGGCTACTTCATGGTTTTTGTTGTACCTCTAATTTGTTCCACAGTGAGGGTTTTATAGCATTTTTTATAGCATTTTATTCAATTTCAGTCTATTATGCTGAGTTAAGCCCTACTTTAGCCCATGTTCACAAAACGTTATTTTTTCTTCTGCTGATTGTAAATACTGCTAGAACTCATTGAGCCCTACACACACAATATTGTGTCAACATTTCTCCCCTAATTAAGCAATTTCTACATCAAGTATTCTTATTTAATCTGTAAAGGCAGGTGAATATAAAACAAACTGATAAAGGAAACCAACATTGAATAAAGTACAAACTGGTAAACACAATATCACATCAATAGATAAATAAAATGGATACATACTTTACCCTGCATTGACCATGTGAAAGACAGTTTAAATGATCAATATATTATACAGTTTGTGAACAGGTAAAAACACGATTACATTTCAAAATAGTCTTGTTTATGTCAAGTTTTTGACATTGCCTCCATTATTTGATTTACACATTGTGATACATCACATCAGAGAGATGTTTTCCTTTACATAATATAATCAAAGTCATACACAAATGCACTTTCTGGCATCAAACATTTAAAATATTCCCTGTTCAATGGTATACCACAGTATTTGAAATAGTATGCTTATAAGCAGCTGATAATTGTGTCAATATCAGGTAGAGAGAGAAAGTGCATTCAGATATGCTAAGTAGGTAAATTATTGATAAATCAACGCCCGACTCTATACATAACTGCATACTTAAAAGGTTATGCATGCAAATTTGGTGCTAATAAAGGGGATGCCATCTGCCTCCATCCCTCCAATCACAAGAATCAGAAGTAAGAGAGGATGCTTTCACATAAGATAGGTTTTAAGCATCACAAATTGATTTCATTTCATCTTCAAATTTAGTCTCTACGTCGACTCCATGGTCAAAATCTTCTTACTGTTGTAGAAGTTACTGACAAGCTGATCATACAACTAGCATTCAAACAATGAAAAATGAAAAATAACTGTTCAAGCTGATGGCTTGAAAAATATTTGTTTGTCCATCACACGCAAGTTTACTGAAAATGAACAACCCCACAATCACTTAAAGCAAAACTAATATCTGTTAAAATAGGCACAAAATATTGTATAGAGTGGAGAAGTCATGTGATTTCCCTGAAAGTATTTTGACCATTGATGTGTAGCATTGGGATCGCACCATAGACTGGGATCAACGTGATTCCACTCCTTCAATCAGTCATAAAAATGGTCAAATGACACATAAGTGCATCTTAAATTTTAACATTGTTAAAACATTGTAGACAAAAATAAAAAAATTTCAAAGGTATAAAACTGAATGAAAAACTTATGTGATAATTTGTATTGCTTGATATATTCAGATGGTGAAAATGGTGAAAATACTTCTAGAAACCATGTGACTTTGCTCTATAAATGAACAAAATTTTCAGGCAGTAGAGTATTTTGTGCTTATTATTAGGCTTGTGACTAACAATATAGATATTTAATTTTCCCATGCACATGTAAGCAGCTGTTGTATATACTATACTATCCTCTATGTATGGCATGTACAAAGTACAGGTAAACCTCAATAAACACCAACGTAAAGACATTCCTGGTGGCTCTGTAATGGTGGGGATGCTGTTTTTGGCATAGTTTTGGTTCACTCAGTTCATAGGAGGCAAGGGCACAACTAACAATACTACTGAGTGTTAACTTGGCCTTCAATCGTCATGATAGCTATAGAAAAAGCTAATGTTGTGCTGAAATCTTGGTGGATGATGAACATAGTATTCAAGACTGATACTACAGTTAAAAAAGTTTGCTAGTTCTTAATCTGTCTAATAAAGTAATGGTATAAATTATGGTTGGCCTGGCTTCTCCTTGAGTGCAGTGGACTAGTCTAGATTTAAGAAAATTAACATTTTTAACTGGGTTGACCATCCCTTTAAGAAGGTCATAAGTTATGGGTAACATTTTCTCACTCCTCAAACCATTGGGTGACCACTTGTACTTTGTTGGCACTGTCATCCTAGACGACGCCATTGTAATTGAAAAAGAAATGCATCATCAGATGAAAGTTGCACTTCAGAATTATTGTCAGTATTGATTAGAAAATGCTAGTGATGCCATGTCGGGGAGCGCACCCCGCACTAATACAGAGTCACCAGAGCCAGTTGCTGTTTGCCTTTCCTCTATTTTGACATTATTTGACAGCAATGTTTTTTCTTCTGGAGAGTATGATTAATTGACTCGTATGCACGTACCTGCGCCAGCTTCATCATCATGTGGGCAAAGACATGGAGGAACCCAACTACAGCATCCCACAGCCTGCTGTGGGCCAGGGACTGCTGGTTCCCTGTACAGGGGCCCTGAGGACAGGAGACCGTGAGTCACACACGACAGGAACAAACAAGCAGATAAATGTCTGATTTATTCAAACCTTACCTGAATATACTCAGTCAGACTGTTGAAAATCTGTTTAGCTACTGTCATAGCTTTGGAGAAATTCTTCTTCCCCGGTTCATCAATGATGTCCTTGCCAGAGTAATACCAGTAGAAATCACTGATAGACTCCTTGATAGAGAAAGTGAGAAGGACATGTCAAATGTATTCAAATTTAATTCCACTACAAAAAAGTATTGCACTGTTCTTTACACAGATAAATAGTGTTTAAACAATTCTTATGTACTTAATCAGATTAACAGATCAAAATGTTTTACCATTTTTGTTGTCCTTTTGGGCCAATTTGAAATGATTTTACACATATAGTATAAATAGTATTAAATAGTATATGTACTATAGTGTTCATTTTGAAATAGTCATTAAGTGGTCATTAAATAGCCATTTTGTTTAAACAATGTTGATTTATCTCAGACCGCTCTTATACACTGCAGAATTAGTCTATATTGGAAAAAAAATCCCTTACAGAAATACCAAATGGCAAAAAAATAGAATAATGGTCCAGCAGGAAAAGTTGTACAGCAAGGTTAGCTGGGTATGAACACCAGGTTTTGTGCCAATATGATCCACAGTTTGAGATACAGTATGACCTTTTAAAGTTTTCATTTTTGAGCTTTATTAATAGCACCCCTGTTAGGCCAAATCACATTATACGAGGGTCTGGAAGGTGTCGTCCTCACTGTACCTGCAATCGGAGGAGGTAATCTACTGTGCAGATGATGATGTTGATGGTAGTTGTGCTGCCTGTCTGCGTACGCAAGTAGTTCTGAAAATCTGCAGCAAAACAGAACACCACTTGAAAAGTCTGGCAACATTTGACTGTCTTAATAATTTCACAAGATTAGTTTGTTTATGTTGACTTTTGTTGAAACTTTACTCTCATTCAAGACACGAGTCATTCTCACCGTTATTGTGGCCCTCACAGAGCAGCTGCAAGAAACGGAAGAGGTCACACGTGAACTCGTCGTCTGCCATGACTTTCTCACCTAAAGAAAAAAAAAATGCAAACGAAAGCATCAAAGTAAACCTCAAAATCTGGTTGCATACAATGGTGAACAGGCTTACTGGGGATTATTGAAACAGTGCAGCTCATCTGCCTGTTTGCCTGTGTGTAAGCAGCATAAGAATCCTTATGAATAATAATAATTTCCCAGCTTGTCATCATTTCCCCATGTATTGCAATAACCACCTTGGACTTTGTTTTTACCACCATGGGAAGTATGATGAAATACAACTTGATGAAATAGGAAAAGTAAAGAAAAAGCATACTAAACTAATAATGAAATTGACAAAACAAATACTAATGAATGGTGCAATGGTCTGACATACAGTAAAGTGTAAAACTACACAGATATCGTCAGCATCACATGCATAAAAATAACACAAAAACAAGTTGTCAATTAAAAAGTTAACACAAATTAAGACATAAAATACACAGTCATATTAACAACACATATAGATCAAACAGACAATAATACTGGACCGTGGTCTTGAACACATAGCATGACAATTATAACAGTGCTGTACTGTACACACACAGACACAGAATCATGCAGCACAGACCAAGTGTGCTTGTTTAATGTAGCAGAATTAAATGGCAGAGAGGTTGGGGCATTGTCCAAGAAAAAGCAACATGTTGAAGGGAATCCAGTGCAAATTACAGAGGGGAATATAAAGAGGTTGCTAGAATTTCATCTGATAGAACTTCATCTGATAGAAGCTTAGCATAAGATTCTCAAATGATGAAATTAATCGCTTTTGGTACCAGAGATTAGCATCAAGTTTTCACCAATAGTGTTGTTTGATTAACAGAGAAGACCAGATTCCATTCATCGCCTTTTGGAGCGAGCGAGAAGGGTGAAGAGGAGCGTGAGCTGTGAAAAGAGGAAGATGGACAGTGGCAACCAATCCTCTCTTGGTCGAATTTCAGCGTTAAAGAGATAGAAGCCAAGAGGGACAGGGGAGAGAAAGAGGAGGAGGAGAACAGGAAGACAGATGGACAGAAACATGATTTACCCCGATCTATGTTCGAGTCTGAGGGCCATGAAAGGAGGGACAAGGGAGAGGAGGCAGTGATCGTGGGGAAGGGAGAGAGGATCAGTGTGTTGACAACAGTAGAGGACTAAGAGATGAGGAGGGGGAGATTAACAACATTCCATGGCAAATTCATTCAAATACAATTTAAAATGAACTTCCAGAATTAGATGACAAGAACACAATAGGGAAAACAGTAGGTGAAGCCCAATAGGCCCTTTTCACATTCTGTTTCTGCATTGCGAAACCGGTGCATTACAAATTCCTGTTGCCAGCTATGGCCTTCACTAAATCGCTCCACAACCCGCCCAAAATTTTAATTTGTTTTGTATCTAGTGCTAGTAACCATTACAATTTTGTTTTTGTTGGATTGGTTTGTCAATAAGTCGCAAAAAGAAACTTTCCACAGGAAGTTGTAATGCACCGGTTTCTCAGCATGGAAGCTGTTACCATGACAATGTGAAAAGGGCCTATTAGCAGGTGAATCTACTAGACGTAATGGAGAAAAAACAACTCATACAAATATTAAAAATTTGAATTCCTAAACAGTTATCAAAGTGTTAATCATATTTTAGGTTAGGAGATCATCCAATTAAATTCAAGAACTTATACAGTAAATGTCACAAATGAGGAACATTTAGAGGAAGATTAATTGAATTAATAGGAGAAGCTTCTGCTCAGAACGCCTATTAATTCAATCATTTTGATTAATTTGTTTTTGTATGTCGATGATGATGTGGCAAAAACCTTCTCCAAGTCACATAAGCATCACTGGACCAAGCACTACTTGATCTGTATTTTTTTATTTGGACTATTCTGTCTGGCTATAATATTAGGTTCTGAATAAAGCCATCTCTCCATTTATCCCTTGTTAGATTAGGGCCATGTAGGCTTAGCACCTGTTGTGTAATAGGAGTGTTACTGTCATTATTTGTGCTCTTGAGTTGAAAGTTAATGTGCAATGGTTATTCTAATCATTGTTACTGATGTCATGTGGTTTGATGATTTTTGAGTTTCGTTACTGCAAATGATTTCTATAGTCTCTTCAGATTTGCTGTGAATCTATTGTCTACTCTATTGTTGTGCTATACATAGCAAAGCAAGATTAGTCTATGTGCATTCCTTACTCAGACAAGATGTGTGTCATGCATGTCATGTCATACATACAGTGCCATACGTATTTCATTGCTGGATATTGTGTATTGTATTTATTATTTGCAGATATTGAGGTGGGTAGGGAACCCTGCACAGTGTGTATTCAACAATCTATTCTGCACCTGTGAAATATGCAGATCAAATATGACCTGTATATACTGTAGGCCCTATTATGTTTGTTAAATGATGCTGATAAGCAGTATGGAAACTTACTGGTGCCCTCCTCTGAAACCATGCCCAGACCCTCTGCCTTGTTCTGCCTCTCAAAGGCATTCAGATCCAGGACACTGCAGAAGACATAACCCTTGTTTTTTTTAGATGTACAGTCCCCACAGTTCAAATAAATGTCCCTACTTTATTCTATTAATCAGAAGCTGAACATTTTAAGAGTGACTGACCAGCATGTCTGCATCAATGCCTGGACACTCAGGAAGAAGCCTACATCCTTCTTATCCTTCAAGTACTCCAGCATTTTCTGCCAAAAGAAAGTGGGGAAAATCCACAAGTAAGTATTTGCTCTTTTAAAAATAACTTCAAATTTAAAACGACATAATCCAAAGATCTTGCTTCCACAAGACATACCTGTTGAACCTCACTGTTTCCGCCGTTTAGGATAGAGATACCCAACTTCAGGGTAGATGACACCATGGGCCCAGTCTCACCTATATACAGGAAAAGATGATTTCCAGATGTGGAGAGGATATGTAAGATAATACATTCCACCACAATGCAGGTAGGTTTGTGTGGTAAAAGCTTATACAGAACATAATAAAGAAGAACACCTTTGCAGGCACTGATCATTTGCAGGACCATCTCTGCAGCTCCACGGTTATGAAGTCTGGACTGCTGGTACAGGAGTCTTTGTTTCTCCATTTCTTTTTCCTGCGATGGACACAAATATTAGGACTGTGGCCTGATGTTTTGTATTCCACACAGCCTGCATTCACGCTCCATTCACTCAAATCCCTGACTTTGCACTGTCTAACTTCTAATCAACTTGCCGATTTTGTTTTTCTTCAAATGGAATACAGCTGTACTGTGAATAGGCACTTTATGCATCTGTACATAAAATGATCTCTAAGGAAATTGGTGATAACGTCTGTCAATTACTGATTTATGAAATAATGTTTGTTCCCTTTCTTTCATGTCCAAATATTCTGACGTAATGCTCACTCTTTCCTCTTTGCTATTCAATGCTGTTTTTTCACAGGCATTTGCATCATGGCTACTTACTTACTGTCCATCCATTTAAAGTATCTGTCTGTCTCTTGCACACATTCTCTCATCCCACTTTATTAGTCATGGAGTTGTTACACTACTTCTTCACGTTTGCTGGCTGGAGCAAGCGTTGGACTACAGCAAACAGCCCTGATGGCCTTGTCTTTTGCAGCGGGAGCCACTGCAAACGGCCATACAGTTTACCAAAGTGTCTTCATTGGTGCTGTTTTGCCTTATTCTGTATCAAAGACATTTCATTGCCATTTCATAGGAGAGTGCCTTTGCTTTAGGAAATGCTTTGATTTATTCATACACAGTAAAATAAACCAAAACATTCCTTAGCCTCTGAATGACCTTTACTTTAAATCTCAACCTGTGCAAATGTAAAATAGGTACAGTATAATATTCAACATACTGGGGATGCAAATATCATTTATAATCAAGGTAAAAGGTAAGGGTTGTCGAATGAATATCACTGAATATCACTGAATATTCAGTGAATATCACTGAATGAATATCACTGAATATCACTCATCAATTCCTCTGTTTAGCCATATTACAGACCCACTCATAGCATCCCACCCTCCTGAACCTCCCAAAGCTACCCCAAACACCACCCACCCACCAACCCACCCACCCAACCAACCACCCACCCACCCACATATGCCTGGCCATGGTCTACCCACTATGTGTGATGCAGTTGGACCTCATACTTGCAGCGCAGTAACTGATTATGTAATGAAACCTGGCTCTGAACTATGAACTATGGGATGTATGCAAGTTGTGGATATCTTTGTAGTTTTCATTATATGTGCATGGGAATTACAGCTTTGGCTGTTGTGTGTTCTACACTGGCTTTCACTGTAGTCTGTCAGTAAGCTAGGTAAGTTGGGAAAGGGACATTGATTAATAGCATTCAGTTAATAAAAATTAAAGTGTTATGAAGGTGAGAGGGGTTATATGGAGCGAGGGAGAGGGAAAGAGAGAAAGAAAATGGAACAGATATATATAGACAGGAAAGAGTGACATCACTGGTCAATAAGTCAGTGTTCAGTTATATTCACCATCAATTCTGTTAGAGATTTAAATAATTTCAGTGGTGTTTGACAACACTTGTGCTGTCATTCTCTGGCCTTCTGTCCAGTCTTTTAGCAGGTTCAACTCCAATACCTGTCAACTTCATATATCTAAAGGCTTTCATTTCAAAACTTTTTTGGTATGCGTTTTCTTTAATTTCCCAGTGACAAATCATGTTCACAAGAACAGAATTGTTTGGATGGAGCACTTTAATAAATGCATGTAAAAAGGTTCATTTTTCTGAAGTTTCTATGTTCAGTTTTCTCAGCTCCTACACGATTTAGAAAATATGAACACCATACACAAAGAACCAGAAAACACGTTGCTTTGATTTTGCAATAACTGAACACTGTACAGGAGACATGCACTTGATCAAAAATGCAACACAGATGGGGCTTTTCCCCTTATGAATTTCCAGGGACAAGACCAACCTTCCACCTTGATCTTTTCTTTAGCAGGCTCAATGTATAGTGACATGTTTTGTGGAACAGCTCCTTTTTATAGTGACGTGAACATTCAGCCTATAAATGAGTCCAGTGCCTGAGACTCAGAAAGGAGACTTGTGACATGTAGCAAAGGCATTTGCCTGAACAGTGGCAGCTGTTTTGAATATTCCAACTTACTGAGTCTCACGCAAAGTCCACACACAGGTACAGCCAATCAAAGTTAACCATGACACAGCACAAAAGCCCTTACTATCCAATCCAATACTGTGAGCTACATAAAGGAAACTGTTTGATTTATTTATTCCTTTAGAATGGAGTTGTTTTCCTGTAATGTATGGTAGTCTACATGATGTGACAGGATTACCTTTGGGCAACCTTTCTTCTTATACATTGATCATTATTATTATTATTATTATTATTATTATTATTATTGAAGGACCAATCCAGATTTGGGGGATGGCACACCCTACTGTTGATTAATTACTGTGATACGGCTAAACAGTAATATTAAATGTATTTTAAAGTGGTAAATGGTTTGTATGTTTGTATAGTTTGTAAAGACTGGAGGGAGGATAAATTACCTGCTTTTGAGCTATGGTGAGATTGTTGCGAATAGAATAAAATCTGTGTGCATAAAGCAACTGATATTATAAAAAAAAAAAGAAGAAAAATCTGGATTGGGGCTTTAACAAACAAGTCAACTCAAACTCACAAGTATGAAGCACAACATACGAACAGAAGAGACAGAGCACAGACAGAACAGACAGGAGCGATGAGACAAAAGAGAGAGACAGAGATGTGGGCGTGGAGTAATGCTCAGTGAATGATGAGGTCACTCAATGCGTTGAGAGCTACCGCTCCACTGTGTTCCCGGTCCCCAGCCCCTGGCCGCCCATTACCAGTTCTGACTGTCGCACCTCAAAGGACATCTCATCCTCAGCACTTTCCACCACCTCCTCTCCCCCTTCTTCCTCCTCACCAATATGGCAACTCTAAAACACACAAACACAGAGGAAAGGGGAAAAAGAACATAAGCATTGCAAATTACTGTCACACGCTATTTCAAAACTCGACTGATATCCCAAAATGCATCTCAAATCTAATGAAATGACTCACCTTTGCCATAATATCTGCATATGCCATATAAAGATGATCTGTATCAAGTTTACTGTAACAGGGACAAGAGAAGACAGGTGCAACATGATGAGAAGTGCATTTATTAGTGTTGAAAAATTAACTGAACTTTTAACTACTGTATGCAGGAGTTGTCTAATACATTTGCAAACTCTGAATACCATGTTGCACTGCATTCATACTACGACATTATAACAGCGAGGGCCTATCTAACCTCTTTTCTGTTAGAGCAGTGCGGCTGAAATGCAGAATGAGCTGGTGAAGGGGGTCTGGCTTGGTTTCCGTCTCCTCCTCCTCGTCTCCTTCCTCTTGCTCCATGGCTTTCTGGGATACGGAGAGAGGGGGATGAGAGAGGGGGATGAGTGACAGCTGCGACAAACCTCCACAGACAAAACGGCGGACACTCACAGACAAGTCATCGATCATCCTGTCTTCAAAGGAGTAACCCTCAGTTTGGATCCAGTTGCGTTTGTATCCCTCAAGGAACATGTTTGAAGCTCTGTGCCTGCAGTGAAAATCATTTCACCGTGTTCAAGCAACTGGTAGAGCTATTTCATGAACGTCCCATATGTGTTAATTCCCTTAAGGACAGGTGTGGCTTTCTCACCTTGGAAGGTTGTAGAGTGGCGTCATCCTGAAGCAGGCGACCACAGCCCGGCGTCTCTGCTTGGACAACAGCTTGTGCCACACCATCTTCTTGGATTTAAAGGGATGCTCCGTCTACACCAGAAAAGGTAGACATTGGCAAAATAGCAACAAGAGCGTTCCTGTGGAAACTTAACCAGCAGAAATAAAACCTTTTTAACACTTTCAAGTCTTATTTGTGAATTTTCAACTCTAATATCTGGACCGTATGAGTCAAATATTTTGAACACTGCTGTGCTTAACCATAATGTTGAAAACTGTAGTCAAGATTTGAGAAGATTTGATAGTACTGAATCTTGAAGTCAAGATATGCTGATTTGCTGATGGTGCTAACTTGGAGTTACAGTTACTGATGTTTCCCTTTTTAGTGTGCCTGCAAAGCGACATACCTCTGTTCTTCCTCACATTTCTTCTACTTTCTCTTCTTCCACCCAACTTTTGATTGATTTCTCTTATTTTTAAAAGCTTTCTCATTTCTTCTGTGAGGCTATTTATAAACTACAGCCACTGCAGGTAAGTTTGAAGAAAAACAGTTAACATTAATGCCCTAAGCTCAGCCTCTGCCCTTTCACACAGACCCACCCAGCCAGCAGTAATGAGCGACAGGTGATTGACACCACAGAGCGATGCCCTCCTGCTCCAGCCTCAACAGGTCAAATGCTGGAGCCACAAAAGTTCATTTGAAAGCAAATAACAGAGCAATGTATATAATCAATATTACTGAGATTCTGACATATTATCTTACTCATTTATGTTCAGCCAACATGGGGATTAATTTTGCTGAATTCAGACAAAACTTATAAAACCTACCTGTGGGGGCATTAAGCACGTATTTGAAGCACTTTCACTTCATTTAATACTCTATGGTGGGATCCCTGATTTTCTGTTTTCCAAATCATTCTGCTCACACACATTCTATACTATCATATTGGATCTTTCCTATCCCAATGCTTAATGAACTTCACGGCACTATTTCTGAAATACTAAAGGATTCCACCATACTGCAAACACAAGCATGCACACACACCCATACACACACTTTCCTTTAGGAAAATGTACTTTGTCACCTTTTTTCTATTATGCTGTTGCTATTTTTAAAAGTCTCCATAAAATAATGAGCAGCTAAAAAAAAATGTTGCGATAAAGACTTATTTTATTTAGTCACATTTTTTCTGATATAAAATGCAGTTTAAAGTCCCTAAAATAATTAATCTGTTTCCGTCATCCATCCATCTCTGCAGTCCCACCTCACACGGTATACGCTGGAGATACAGTAAGTGTGTTGAGTGTAAGTGCGGTGCGAGTGTGGTGGCTCACCACTTCAATGTGATAGAGGACAGCAGAAACCTCCTGCACTCTCTTCACAACTTTTACTGGGGCATCAGCGTCCTCAGCCTTCCCTGCCATCTCCTTGTACAGAGCCATCTGCCAGCGCATGGAGGGGTTGTCCACCTTTACACAACACAACACAAACAGGGACACAGGGCAAAGCTGTCTGAAAAGTGCAGTAACTGGGGGGCGGATCTGATAAATTAGGCTATTAGCACAAATCTAATACCAGGAGCAGTAAATACTACGTTATGGGACCGGCAGACAGCTAAAGAAAGACACCACTTACAGAGCCAACCAATTACCTTGCCCTGAAGATGAAGGTTGTTTTGCAGGAACTCTCTCACTTCTTCATCAGTGTCTCTCTGTAAGGTAAACAACCATTTATCAGTTATCGTCCTCTGGTGTTTGCTTTTGAAATGGTTTGGGAGATCACTAGCTACCAGGTAACACTGATTCTCACACACACTGAGGATTGTATCACAGTATTCCATGTGATACAAATCGGAAAACACTTGTTTACCAGAATCATGCTCATTCAAAGGCAGAAAAAACTACCAAAGAGTATCGGATCTTGGCCAAGTTGATGAGCTCCTGATCGGCGGGAGAGCACATGTTGAGGCCTATGGGGAGCATCTTTTTCAAGGCAGCCACGATAAGTGAAGTCTGAACAGAGTAACGGTCTCCCCGTCTCTTCTTCTTGGTACGCTCCGTATCTGAGCCCCCACCCTGAAAAAAGGATAAGGGACCAAAAGGCATTCACGGCTTCTCA
The DNA here is from genome assembly GCF_046629955.1 of Centroberyx affinis. Classification (NCBI taxonomy): domain Eukaryota; kingdom Metazoa; phylum Chordata; class Actinopteri; order Beryciformes; family Berycidae; genus Centroberyx; species Centroberyx affinis. The sequence goes on from NW_027282871.1 coordinate 85,211, forward strand.
TAAAACGCCAGAGCAACAAATGTGCGAGGAACTATACCACAGTTAACACGGCTTTGCATTGAACACATGACAGCCTTGATTCAATGCCAGGCACACTCACTTTCATGGATAGAAGCCCTCATCAATAAAACCATCTTTCCCATAATGGTAAGCATCACTATGACACTACTACAGCACAAATGCAACTGATTCTACAGTAAATGCTACTGTACATCACACACAGTAACACTGGATAAAGAAATACGAGGAAATACCTTTCCTTTTGACTTCTGTATAAAAATGGAGAACAAAACATGAGTTTGGAAAGTAAATTTGTCAACATGTTCAACATTTCTCTGCAATTCATGACACACCTAGGTGATCATTTTAACATTATTGTGTTTTTATGTTTATCACACAATTTCCTGTTGAACATCATCCTACCTTTTGGTAAAGGTATTTGGGGCATTACACAATGCTCCACCTCTCTTGACAATGTGATAACAGCAGATTTGTATATGAAGAAATACCCAGTTAACACTTCACTGGGGATCCTAATGAACATAGTTTACTGTCACTCTAGGTGTAAGTACAAAGGATGTGCCTCAATGTTAATGTCTATCTCCTGTGATTCTATGATTCCCCCCAAATATAAAAATATCATGATCTCTCTGAGCTCAGGCTGGTAAGGAGAGGGTGTGGTGGAAATGTGAGGGCAAAGTTGGGAAATGGCTAGCTTTGGGAAAGGGAAGTTGGAAGGAGTGATTCTTAGCTGTAGGAGAGTAAATCAGTGAAATTGCAGTGATAAAACATGCAATAGAAAACAGATTTCATTCAAGTAGCAACCCACTCAGCATTCAATAGAAAAGAAAAATGGTTAAAACAAACCCGCTGCAGTTCTCTGTACTTGTGAGTAAATTATTGCAACAACAGCAGAACGTCATTAAAGATTAAAATGTTACACGATGTTGCAGAGCAAAACTCCAATAGAATACGCACAACACTATTTATGTTTAGCATCACATGGATGGAAATTAGAATTAGACTAAAGAGCTACACAATTCTAAAATCACACAGCTATAACAGACTGTCTGTGGGATTTGTCCCTGTGCTCCCCTCCCGCACTCCTGTCCTGTTTCTGTGAGGCTACATTGCCTCTGTTATCTGCTCTTCCTGGCATCCTCTATTAGCATATGTGTGAGAGCATACAATATATTCATGCACTTTGTAATTTGCATGTGTAGTCCATTTGATGCTTATTCTGCGTATGGGTCATACAGTATTAAGATTTCAGCCATGGAAGTGGAGATAGCAAGAGGATCACACAGTAATGGCTGCCTCACGGAACAGGATAGGATGCAAAGCCGCTCTACAGATAGAGAATGTCAAGTAGCTAAATCTAACAGTATTGATAAGGGGGAGTAGTCATTTAGCACTGCGGCAAAATGTGTTTAGCTAAACGTGTGGTGTGTGTGTATGCATGCATGCATGTTGGTGTATGCATGTGCTTGTAAGTGAAAGATGTGTTTACGGTATGTACGCCAAATAGCAATGTTTCTCAAAGGATGCACTCAAGGGGTGGGGGGCTATTTTGTTGCACATGAAGACATCTTTTTGACTTTTTTTCTTTTTGCAGCCCTCTAACCATTCATAGCCTACTCTATACGGTTATTTACACTATTGAATCCTAAGTGAGTTTCAGGCACAAATTTTAGATTTCAAAAGGCTTAAAGTGGCATGACTATAGTCGAGACTGAGCCAACCATTCTGGAAGAAGGCTAAAGAGCCTCTAAGCTACCTGTTAACAATGGTAACATGGTCAGCCATATATAAATGAATATAACTGAGGGGCAAAACTTGTGTACTGTATTCAGCGACAGCACCCAGCACCACTCAGATTATTTGCAGCTATGAGGCACTGGATGCACTTGATATGGTTCACTGGCCTTCACCAGGTTTGAAGACTGTATTATAGTGTTGTGTACTGTGAAGCTTGCCTTGCAGAAACAAAGGCTACATTTTACAAGCAGGGCCTATCCATTAATTGCCTGGAACCAGCCCCCTTCAGGACGGCTGGTTCCAGGAAAATTAAATTATGGCTATATTGGAAATACAGGAAGAGGCCAGAATCCTCCTGGCTTTGGCACATATGGAACCCCAGCTATTAGGTTTTAAGTGTTTCTTGGGGTGCCATGGTCAGAACTGGGCAAGCCAATCCCCAAAGCCCCCCAACCGCCCCAAGTTGAATAATTTCAAACAGTATCAGTGCTAGAGATAACTCAAAGCAGGGTCAGCCACTTCTTCAATTCAGTGCCAGTGTGTTATGAAAGACTAGTTTAGAGGAAACAGGGTGCAAAGCATTTCAGGGAAGATTTTAGAAAAGAAGTGTGATTAAACTTATTGGGTAAGTTCAGGGTCATTTTGAGTACATTCTACACTGGGAACCGAATGAATGTTTCCAGGAACCTGAAGTTAAGCACCAGGTCATGTGTTAGCGGGTGTGGGTACCAGGTAGTGTAAATGGGAACTAAACCATGATGTGCCATGGCTTTTCCAGGGAGGAATGACGAAAGAGCACAGAGAGGAGGACTAACATCATCCCCTAGAGGCAAAAAGCTGCATTACAAAAGCTACAGATCAACCAACCTTCAACGAAAAGAAACAAAAGACATAGTAGGAAGACTCCAACCCAACTATGATCAGCTAAGAGCAAACTCAATGACAGGATGATGGCACTGTGCTCTCACCGCCGCCTCGGGCTTGGTGTAAAGCCCAGTGCCATGAGCCCAACTCTACAGCAGAGTACTTTCATCAAGCGCCTCCAGACTCCCCCCCTCACACACTGGCAGGACTGGGGATGGCCCGCAGATAGGGCCGGCCCTATTGTCCAGTGATCCTTTATGACAATAGTGTAAATGTCTCTCCTTACTGTGTATTCATCGCGTTTTTTGATTATGTGGAATGTCACATAAAATCATTTTTAAAAGTCGATCTCTAAATCAGTAGATTTTTGTTTGAGTCATGAAGTGTTCCAATCTAACATTGCGTGTCAGTGTCCATGTATGCAAGCACAGGCTTGTAAATCAGTGTAATGCAATACTGATGACAGTGTAAGTGGATCCAAACTATAACTGTCGCTCCTATGAAGAAAAGACTGGCAAGGATTTTCATATCCTATTCCTATAAATAAATGTATATTTATAGCAATGACAAATTCTAGAGTGAGTTTTGTTCCACTGATGATGCATTGCAAGGTATTAGCAGCTAAGTGTATATAGCTGCATGTACAGAGAAACTATTTGTCACTGGTACTGGATTTGGTGTGTCATGTCATGTTTCTCTAAGTGGAATGTGCACTTGTCTGTGTCTGTGTCTGTGTGTGTGTCTGTGTGTGCATGTATGCATGTGTACGTGTGTGTGTCTTTGTGAATGTGCTTGGGTGTGTGTGGATCTGATGTGCCAGTGTGCTGGAGAGGTTGATGAAAAGCTCCCCCAAAGTGAGGTGCCATGCGGTCAGCACAGCGGTCGTGCAGGAACAAAGTCTAACCTCTGAGTCCCCGCCCTGGAAACCCAGCAGCAACCCAAAAGAAGAGGACAAGGGACAGCCAGAGAGAGAATATTATTAACACAACTGCTATTGTTCTCAAGCTTACGAATGAAAAAAATCTATAGACATTTCAAACACTGTACCTGGTAAAGATGGTGCATAAGTGCCTTTCTGTCTTGGATTGCATTGTTGGATTATAATCAATGGTACAATACTATGAGCTTCATAAAACATTACTAACCATACTAAATCAAGTGTAAAGTTTGTTAAAGTTAAAATCAGCACAAATGATTAAGGACACAAAGAAAAGAAACCATTGAACACATAAGAAGTAACACAATATGTCAGTAATATAAAGCCTTTTGATCAGAAGAGGGAAGCTGTCCGATTTGAGATCCAACACTAAGCCAGAGTTACTGCAGCAGTGGCTCTTCAGTGAGACAAATTTATACATCCTTTAATCAACTCACCTTGCTCATCTTGCTCTTGCTGTCAGCAGTGAGGAATGACATGTTATTGATCTCATTCATCACCACAAAGTTCTGCTCCTCTCGCTTGAAATTCTGCATAAATATGAGGAAAATAGAGAGAGGAAACATGCAATGAAGTAGGAGTTGTTACAAATAGCTGCGTTCATACGCCAAATGAGCATACTCACATGGGATTTGGACCAGAATATGAAGACCTCTCCAACCATTCGGAACAGCTCTTCTGCATCTGGGTCTGGGCATGTCAACCACCTCGCCCTGTAGCAGAACAAATCACATTAGGGCTCGCCAGTGCTTCATTTGTAAATGATGAGGTCCCAGAACACCAAGTGGTCGGTGTTCCCGCGAGTCGGTCTGGAGGGAAAAGGTTCCGGAACATATCAAGACAACAAGAGCATTGGAGGCACGGTGGTGCTCAGTGCAGCCATATAGCTTACTGTAGACCTAACAGCCTAAACATTACTAAATGACCGACTATATGACCTTAGAGTTCCAACTACTGGGGACCTATAACAATATTTGATTATTGCATAGGCTACATAATGCTCATTTTGTCCAAAATGATGGGAATTTACAAACCTGCCCTTCAAGAAGTGGACTAAAGATGTAACTGCACTGTGCACAACATAAATGCCCACACACTTGGCTGTGAGATATCCTAATCATACATAAACACATCAAGGAAACTGCAATGGCTTCAACCATTTACCAGACAAATTCTGGCTTGAGTAGTTATGCATTCATATTCAACACAAATACTTTCATAGGATATCTATTTTGACCTTAGGAAACAATGTCAGTGAATAATGAAATGACAGCAATAAAACGTGTCATGGTCGTGCCATGCAGCTAGAAGTAGACCTAAACGCGACACTCAGCTGGACCACGCTGGTTTTGAAATGCCCACATTGACGTGGGGCTTACAGACCTTCACGTCAACCAATTATATTACCAATTATTTCTGGACACTCAACATAACATGCGCAATTGCCCACATATTTAACTGCGGGACTTAGAGGTCCGCACTCCAAATAAGTTCTGTTTTCATCTATGCAAATATGAATTTAGATGTTACTGTCCCAGCAGACAGGTACAGTGTTTGAAATGTCTATAGATTTTTTTCGTTCGTAAGCTTGAGAACAATAGCAGTTGTGTTAATAATATTCTCTCTCTGGCTGTCCCTTGTCCTCTTCTTTTGGGTTGCTGCTGGGTTTCCAGGGCGGGGACTCAGAGGTTAGACTTTGTTTGTAACACGTTTACAAAAAAAAAAAACATGCTTACCTTGTCTAATTTTCCAAAAATAGTCCACACAGCGGACATATGGACAGCAAATTCAACTTTTAGCCATGACGATGTCTGAAGTTTAGCATAACACACTCTGCAGAGCAGCTCATTCATGACATGATTACTATGCGCTTGTTGCTACTTTCTAATAGGGTAATCACCTGTCTTCATATGGAAATGAGCCAATTAGGTTTTTGGAAGGGAGGGGAAAGGGTCAACTATTGAGTCAACTATTGGGATTATTACATGGCAGACAAGAAAAAACAAAAAAAAAACTTTCAGAGGTGCCGGGTCCACGCAAATAAGTATCGGAATGCAGGTAGTCCAAAACTGTGAGGTGCCGGATCCTGTTCCGGCAGGATCCGGCACAAATTAAGCACTGGGGCTCGTCAAACACAGAACAGAGTTTGGTTACTGAACAAGGTAAGAAAAGATAAGAGCATACAGTTGCATTGATTTGTCAGTACCACAGTTTAAGTGTGATATGCCAAGCTTCACAGTTCAAAATTCACATCTTCACTTGTGTGTCACCCTACCTGTTGTTGTCCACATAGCGGATGAGGAGAGGGTAGAGCGCATACAAGTCTCTGCAGAGGACAGCGAACTCATCTCGTATGGTGCCGTCCTCCTCATCCCCCTCTGATTTGCCCTCCATGCGCAGATGGTCCTCTTCAGCCACCACCTTTCCTGTGCGCTTCTTCAGCTTCTCCATTGTTGGGATGAAGTGGGACTTGAGCATTTCTGGCTTTGCCCTGCTCACAATAGGCTGTGAAAACACTAGGAGTGAAAGCAAATGGTGTCAGATCAGTTGTACAATATATTCACTCAGGTGTACATTATGACACATAAAAAGGTTTTGTGCGTCCTAGTGGCTCAGTTGGCTAAAGCACGTACCACATGGCATCCTGGGACCTTTGTCACATGTCATCCCTCTCTATCTTCTAAACTTTCCTGTCTATCTCTACTGTCAACTATCAAAATAAAGGCAAAAAAGCCCCAAAAATAATCTTAAAAGAATAATAGTAGTGTGAAAAGCAGCCCTCACCAGCCAACCTCTTCATCCAGGAGGCCTCATCAATACCCAGGTTGTTGACTACAATCTTCATGATGCTGCCCAGCAGCTGGTTGAGGTGCTCTGAGGTGACCTCAGTGCAGACCTGACCCTCCAGCTCAGGGAAGTTCTCAAGTCCTCTCTCCCACCAGCGGGGCAGGTAGTTACACAGCATGGGCAGAGTGATTTCAATCACATGTGGCATCTCAGTGTAACGGGCCCCTGACTCTGCCAAGTCCCCAATCTCCTTCAGCAGAGAATCCAGCTCAGGAATGTCCGGACATAATTCCTGGACCTCGTTGGGAAGGCCCAAGACTTTGAGTGAAAGAGTGAAAGAAGCAAAATTCAGGAACAAGGCTTGGTAAGACAGAAAACAAATGTGAGGATTGGGTAACACACTCACTGGCTCTCTCCCTGGGTGTCTTTGTGGTGTAGACAGAGAAAGCATTGAACTCATTTAGATGGGGCTCCAAGTAAGCTACTGGCATAGCAGCTGCAAGGTGAGCCAGACACTCTCCAAGAGCTGGCCTCTGTCTGAAAATACAAAAGACAAGTGCACAGAATCTCTCACAAGCTACCACTTCTAAATCCCTGTACAGTTCATAACATATGCAGACTGGGACTCACCTCTCAACATGTGGATTCTTGACAGTACCTAGGGAGTAGATGCTGCACATAATGCGATAGCATGACATCTGAAGATCATCCACTGTATGGAAGCAACAGAGACAGATAGTGTAAGAAAAATGTGAGATGAAACAAATACCACATGAAATAGGAATGCCGATGTTATCACTGCACTCACACATGACATCATCTCCAAACTGGTGCTGAGCGATGTGGTCAAACAGGGAGGTAAGAACTGGGAGCAGGGCAATGGTGGTGTAGTTAATGTTCTGGGACACGCCTTTCACTTGCTTTAAATGGAACAGATAGTACAAGAACATGGAGGTGAAAGGTTTAATGTTGAACATACTGTATCAATTGCAACAATGAACAATCAGGGACAGCAGTATATATTCTATAAACACTTACCTGATTGCCTTTAGATACTTTGCCTAGTTTGAGGTTCTCTACCATTTTCTCTATATCATCAGCAGCACTCTCAAAGAATGACCGCAACCCGGCCTTCACAATCTCAGGCCCCGACTTCATCACTGTCCTAATAAAGCAAATCAACAAGAGTACAGTGGAAAACCAGAGAAAATACATATATATATTACATATGATTTCATATCCCTCTTAATGACATTATGCATCTTGCAAAGACCAAAAATAAATGCTGAACCTTGCATCCAATGATCGTGCCAGAATGTGAAGACAGTTAACAATTGCTGGAGCGTCCGTTCCTGCAAAAATTACATAGTACAACAACACAATTCTGCTGTGATGAGGTCCTTTTTAGAATTTCAATCACCACATAGAAAAGAGAGCAAAAAGTTAGAAAGATTGTTGTTGAGAAACTTTGCAGACTTCTTACCAAAAAGAGAAACTCTGTGTCTCACCAGAGCAGACATTTTACAGAAGATACTATAAAGGGAGTGGAAATCAAGGAGGAAAGGACAGGAAAGGAAAGGAAAGGAAAGGAAAGGAAAGGAAAGGAAAGGAAAGGAAAGGAAATTAAAAAAGTAAAAGAAAAGGAAAAGTTGATCATAAGGGGAAACAGTGAAATAAGAGAGGAATATACTGTATAATACACCCCTGTGTGTGTGTGTGTGTGTGTGTGTGTGTGTGTGTGTGTGTGTGTGCGTGTGTGTGTGTGTGTGTGCACACGCATGTGTATGTGTAATAGGGAAAGAGAGGGGAGATTACCTAGCGATCATCTCCTTCTCCTTGTTAGAGGAATGCCCTCCACTACCCAGCACTTTGGCAGGTGTAGACAAGAAGTAGAGGCAGTGGTTCTTGAAGTACTGGTTGATTAGAGGCAACAGGATCTGAGAGACAGGAGTTATCACAAAGAGTTGTGTCATGGGAATAAATTGGGTCTTCAACATTGTGACCACTCCAGACTTAGACAACAGCCTCACCTTGGCAAAGAATTTGATTTCCTGCTCATGAGGAGACTTCTCCACTCGCCCACTGCTTACCACAGCCTCTGTAAGAACACATTGCAAAGTATGATAGTCTCACAATAACAAAAGACCTACTTTAATTTGCCCTGAAACAGTTCTATCGGATGTTACAGTATCCGTTCTCCACCCGGGCCCCACAGTACCAAGATGAGCGATAAATTCCTGGGCGATTTCCATCCATTTCAACAGCTTCTGCAGGAAACCATATGCAAATCTCTTCTCGATAGATGAGATGTCAGACTCCATATCTTTCAGGCCCCTGAAATGAAAAAGAGTAAGGCAATCAAAATTTGATTTTCCTCACTATATAATCAAATGCTGGGTTCAAGCACAAGCAGAGATAGATCTAAAGAGGACTTGTTTGAGTGCCTACTCTTTTGCCTTGTCTTACAATTTCCCAACCTACAATGTGATCACTACTAGATTTTTTGTAGTAAATTTGTTTTACCATCATCACCTACTGAAATAGAGCAGGATAGCCATAAAAATGGTTAAAACATAAAAAAGTAATCCTTCCAATTACCAGAAACTATTTTGGGTGCAGGAGTGCATTTTTCAGACAGGCAGGGATTATAGGGATTTTGATGCAAAAAAAACATGCACACAATTGTCATAGTTGTAGGCGGCCTCAGTGTCCTATTAGCACATTTTTCTTATTTTTTTTTTTTATCAATTATGCCAGTACAATACTGTTGCCACCCTTAGTCTGCTGTTACAGGCCAAGAACCTAATATTCCTTTTATTTTGTTTTTACCAAAAACAGGAACATAAAGCAACTATGATGTTATCTAGTGATTTAATGAAAATGAAGTCTAATTTGAAAACAGATATTATGTGACTTCCTTAGTTTGCTTGATATTTTCTGGTTTTTGCTTGTGTTCCTCTGTAAAGATTTTTGAAAAAAGCACTCTATGAATGACTTTGATTTGATTTGACTTTTCAATCAGTTTTATGACTTGAATCTGCTATACAGTGATGTAAGCACGTGCATCCAATCCCCCACAGTTGCATCAGTCGATTTTAATTGCTTTCAACCTGATCAGCTTCCATGTAACCTACTCTAATCATGTTTGCATCATTTGAATTGGCAGGCCGTCTGAGGGTACTATCTGCTAGAGCCACACAATCAAAATATTAAACAGAAATTATGTTACCAGATTAAATATTTAATTCAATTAGTCAAAAACAAATAAAATGTGACCGTTCAATCTACTGCATTATCACCTCGTGACAGCATATCCATTAAGCTGAAGGAATTTGAGCAGCTCATGAGCCTTCTCTCGATCTCGTGCCTTTTCCTTTGCTGTCAGAGTGTCATAGGGCACCAGCAAAGGATGTGTGCCACCTCCTACACAAAATAAAAACACAATCAAAACTCTTAAAAGACTTAATAAAAGCAAGCAAAACGTGAATTTCATGCGTTGTTCAGGCATGTTCAGGTTCTCTCCTGAAAAATAATCTCTCACCTTTTGACTGCAGCTCCAACTTCTTCTTCCGCCCCCAGGTGTTGTGGTAATTTTCTGCCAGCTGCTCTGCCATAGACTGGAAACAGAGACAAACTATGAACACTGATCAAATACAAAGATTATAGTACAGAAAGTTCAAACATTTACTGCCATACCTGCAGGTCTCTTGAGAGAGCCATGTGTGAGATTTCAATGGGCTGGGGGCTGTAACCATGGCTTGGGTCATAAGTTGCCTAAAAAACACAGAGTTATCATCACATACAGTAGCTAACACTTTTGTCATGACTATAATTCACAACTATCATTCATCCTACAGTTATACCTGTGCAGTCTGGGAGATCTTTCGAGACGCTGCCTTCTTCTTCTCTGACTCTTCTTCTTCTCTAGCTTTATCCATGGTCCACTCCCATGCCAGCATGGCTTTGATGGATTCTTTGATGGGCCAACGGTAGATCTCTTTGTCCTGCCAGGAGAAAAGTCAATAAGATCAGAGGCTGAGACAGATGAACTCAAAGTATAGAAACGATGAGCACACAGCAAGACTGTGAGCTTACCTTCTCTGAGAAAGTTTTGTAAGGTCTGAGCATGGGATGAGTTTTCGCATTTTCATCCAGCACCTCACCGTATGACCAGTTATTCTGAATCTGAAACATGACACACAAATACATATATGGATTACTGGTGTCATTCGTGCCAACAAGTGCATTAGCTTCCTCCTTCCTTGTGGTAATTCTCTATCTATTTTAATACCCAAGAGTCGACACACTAACTATTGTGACTACATATACGCTGAAATGTATTAATCTATCTTTCTTTCACTTAATGCTAGATTGCTTAATATGTAATGCTATAGGACAATAAAATGTCAAAAATCAATTAGCTGAAAGCATTGATTCAATTACTACTTATTTAAGGCTTTTCAAACATCTGAGCACTCTTTCAAGGATATGCAACCTTCAAGCAACCTTTTATTTCTTGCTTTAAAAATAAATTTCTTACAGTACATGGCCTCGACATGTCATTACAGCACAATGAAAAAACAAAAGCCCTACCTTTTCAAAAGCCCACTTGTCATGTGTATATTCAGCGTATTTGTTGATAAAGGGATCCAGCCTCTCAGGGATGATAGTGCTATGGATGGAAAGAATCAGTGGACATTTAGCTCCAACCATGTAACACACATATGACTGGCATGTTGACGAAAATCCACTTTTCAGTCTGTGACATTAAGCTCTCACTTTGTGGTCTCAACCGGTTTAGGATCAAAGTTTCCCTCTGCATCTACTGAGGCCTTTTTCTCTGTTTTGGAGGAGTAGCTGGCGTCCACATAGTCAGGAGGAATGGCTCCGGCGATGGAGCAGATGCACGGCATAGCAATTTTGAAGATCTCAGCGTCAAATTTCTGAAATCACAATAAGCAACTATTACAATATGCCCAGACCCCATCTCACGTGAAAAACAGTTTCATATTGCAAGTAAAGTTCACCTTGTGTGCCAGCGACTCAAAGATGCCCCAGAACAGTTTGCGGGTCAGGTGCAGCTCCTCCTCTGACGAGACACCAAAGTTGGCCCAGCCATTAGGCAGGCAGTAGTATTTCCAACAGCGCTCATAGTGATTGGTCAAAAGCTGCAGGACACCAAAAAATAAAGCAGTAGTCAGCTAATGAAAAACTACTATCAGACCATTTTGATGCTGTTGTCTCACTGAAAGGGCAGTTTTGTTTCAAACAGTTAAAAAGTCGTCATACCTTCAGTGGCATTTTGGCATACTCATTGAGAATGGGCACATCAAACACGAGCCGTCTCAGCAGGTGCTGGAGCATGGATGGACGTAGATGTCTGAGAAATGAAGAAGAATGAAAACACGTCAACTATCGAATCCACCTGGTGGCTTTAAATGTTGTCATGAAGTCAAACTCACTTGCACAAAGCCATGAGGCACTCTTCAATGATGTCTCTCTGGGCCTTTGTGAAGGCTCGTCCGCGAGACAGACGGTAGATCGTATGCAGCATGGAGTCGATCATTATGGCTCGGTGGTCGCTGCCAGCAAAGAGGGGAGCGCACTTGGTGATGAGCGGCAACACAGCTGAACACAGGTAGCGATTCAGAGCAAGGGCCATCTCTGTGGTACTGAAAGCAACCTGTTGGAAAGAGAGAAATTCTGAAGGTGAAATTAACGTAGTAACAGGATTATTACTAGCCATGTTTACAATCCATGGAGAACTGCAGCGTATACACCACAAGGAAATGAGAAACTGCTCTAGGCTCACCGTGTCAAGAGAGGCAGCGGCCCTCATATCAGGCAGGAAGCCCACCTCCAGCACATGGAGCAGGAAGTCCTGGTTGTCAATACCGTACACTCTGTCCAGGAACAGCACCATGGGGGCCTTGTGATCTGGCACAAAACTGGCCGACATCTTTGGTTCTATGATGCTGTTGTCTAGGCATCACATAAGGAAAACATAAAGAAATATTCAGAATAATACAGGAAAAGCTCCAAAAGAGTGTTAAGAGGAACTTGAACAGAAATAGATGCACTCTATCAGATACACTAGACTCCACTTGTGCTCAACTGTGAAAGCAGTTTTGTATAATGATGTAAGTTAAAGGATGACCTGACCACAAAACATTTAACACAATTTATTCACTTTCTGATAAATGCAAGAGCATAAACACTGGCACAACATAATTTTCATGAACCTGTTTTCACAGTATCCTAGGTTTTTCACTTTTCCACTTTAAATCCACTTAACTGTCTGAGTCCGATGCCGTTTGTGTTTACCTTTTCCAAAAGAAGGAATCTGAACAGGAAGGCTGATGACTCCCACCAGATCCTCAATAGGAACCAGAGACCTCAGGATGGCCCTGATCCTCAGAGCCTCACCCTTACCAGCCTGGATCAACTGTAGGAGAGAAAAGATCAATTCCTCTATAAAAAAAAAAAAAAAATCCTATTCCTATTTCCTATTCCTTTCCTAACCACTTTGATAAGTGGCGAGAGGAAACACAGTGTAACAGCTGTTAAGCAACTTACATGCATCTCTGGAGCGCAGCGTCCCAGCAAGTCAATCAAAGCAGAGTAGAAGGACATGATGGCATTTCCCAGGTGCACCCTGCTCTCCTCATGCTGCTCTTCTCCTCCAAACCTACAAAAGGAAAAGACACTGGCTCTAAAACATTCTGCTGCAGAAACAATGGCAGAGACTGAGAACACCCTCAAACCGAAGCTCTTACATAGGGAAGCGTCTGTCTTTCTTAACACTGGGGCCATCCCTTGCAGGATCCTCTGATATTTTGATGGCCTCCTCTATGGCGGCCAGCAGACCGTTACCCCCCTCCCCTCTCAGTGCCGGGCCAAAGCACTCAGGCCTACGAATGAGGAGACGCACCACCACGTTGGCGTTCTCCTCTACGCTCTCTCCTACAGGGCGGCAAAGAACAAAACAAAACTTATTAATGACGGAAGAAAACACAAAGAATATAGACATGAGGATTAAATATTCCATTGTCTAGTGAATAAAGGCCAGACCATTGACGAATACAGCAAAACGGAGGAAGTCAAGGTATTTCTCTCCACCACAGGGGTTCCAGCCGATGTCAGGGTATCCTTTAGCCAGGAGCATTGGACAGCTTTGAAGTCCACATCCAGCCAAATACTTCACCACCTGGAGAGACATCAGTGAACACATGAGTAGTGAATAATTTGAGAGAACCAACACTACCAGTCAAAAGTTTGGAGACATGCATTTTTCTTTCTCTACTAAACATTTGACTGGTAGTATACTTGTACATGTTGGTTGTGTTTTACCATCTCTAGGTCCTGCTCTTGCAGAGCCAATGCCAACTCATTGTTGTCGATACAAGAGGCTGCAGCCACATCCAGGGGGGTGGAGCCCCGCACTCCTGAAAAAATTGCACGTAATGTCCAGTTTAACCACACACATTGTCCTCAAACAAATCAACAATAAAAAGTACAGGAGCTGAATGAAAACCCTCACCAAGGCCAATGCCGCTGTTCTGCAGGAGGTAGCTGAGGTGGTCAAACATAGAACGTTGATTCTGACGACTGATGCGACAGAAATAGCACAGAAAACGGCAACAGTTTGTCACCATCCGAGGGAATCTGATCTCCTGCAAGTGGAACAACACGTTATATTTGTAAAGTCAAGTAACATCTAAAACTAGATGGCACTCAGGAGAGTGCACACCTCCGCCAACGCTATGCAATTGTCAATATATGCCAGTTCCACATGTCGGATTTCCACCAAAAGTTAATAATTTGGCAGTGTGCCATGCCCCCTGTGGCCAATTGGTGTGAAAAGTTAAACATTTTTTTCCACAACCTTTCATGCAAATCCGTTCATAACTTTTGGAGTTATCCTCCTAACTGACAAACAGACAAATGGAACAGGGCTTGTAACACGGTAACATAAATCTAGTAACATAAGCACAGTCTCTCTGTACACTGAACATACATACAGTATGGTGAATTAAGTAGTGTACCTTTGAGTCCCCGCCCCCCAGTACATTGACCATGACCTCCATGACAGTTTCATGCATGCCCAGGGCTCGCATCAGGTTGGGGTGCTGGTAGAACACTTTGTTACTCATGATGTTCCTAACAAAGACAAAACTTAAGTTGACGTATAGTTTCTATGACACGCATTTATTCACTTGTTGGACTCAAGGGACGATACTTAGAGTAAAATCAATCTGATACCTACCCAATGCTCTGAATCATAAGCCTCTCCTCCTCTGGGCCCATCTGGACGATGAGCAGTGAGCGGATCTGGCCCAAGCACTCCAGCAGGTCTATGGTGTCCTGAATGGACACTGCGTTGATGGTGTAGGCCTTGGGCAGGGCCCGGATGAGCTCGCCCAGCCCATCATACTGCCTGTGCAGCAGGCTGAACATCATACGCACCAGCTCCGGGTTCTGGATGAACGACTCCTGGGCCCAGTGGATCATAGTGTGGGAAATCAGCTCCTGCAAGGTCCCTGGTAGACAGAGCGTATCATTAAGCAAAAAGCCACAAGAGAAGTAGTCACTTACAGTGATTGTAGAACAGCTAAGATGGGTTGTTAGGCATGATGCAAAGCCCAATGTGGAGTGCCAAAAGCCCTCTTAGCTGTTCTAAAAGTACTGTAAAGCACAGCACTGAGGGGATTGTTGCTTTTATACAACAGGGGGAACACATCATTGAATTAAAAAAGAAAGAGGATTCAATAAATCCTCTGTTTTTAATCTTTAATAGTTATACAGCAACAGTAATTGCAATTTTTCTGACAAACAATGCAGTTCTTGAATAGTGGCTAAACAAAGCTAAGTGACAAATAAGTACCGGTATGAATGGTGATTGAGCCAATCAGAACTGAGGACCAGAGCTATCCGTTTAATATTGTAAGAATAGATTGTTTTTCATTATGTAATATAATCTGCATTGCTACTATTTTTAAATATTACTGTGACATGTGTTAATAATAACTTGCATATCCATAATTAAGTGGCAATTAATGGCGGCTCACCAAGTTTTTTCTCTTCCTCTGGCTCAGGTTCCACCTCTACTTTCTTCTCACGGAATTTCTTCACCTTCTCCAGCAAACGGAGCAGCCGTCCATGGACAGAGGTATCTACCTCTTCCTCCTGCTCCTCTGCCTCAATATGTACACCTGAGGGTGAGGCGTAAAAGGAGATCAGCTTTCATCTGAACCTGCCATTCATAATATTATGGGATTTTGAATGCTGATAGATGAGGACTGACCACAGTGTGCCAGTAGGTCATTGTGAAAAGCCAGCAGAGAATCGCGGACTTCATCAGGAACGGGACACTCCTCATCTTCAGCGCAGTTCTTAAAGTTCATGAGCATGTTGACCTGCACAACAGTAAACAAGAGTACAGCCGAGCATGATTATTTTTACTTTTCACCTCACACATCACAATAAAAACGTTGAGTACAATGTACTCTGCTCCGTTCATATGTTCATACAGTCTGAGTGTACCTGTTCCTGTGGTGGGGAGCGGAATTCGCGGGTCTTGCGGGCCGTCTCAGCAGCACTCATGGTGAACGCCAGCATTAGTTCATTGTAGCGTTGCCTCTGGTTAGTCTGTATCTGGTTGACAAACTGGTCTGAAAAGGCAATGATGGCCTCCACTCTGTGACGCAGCTCACAGTCGCAGAAATACTGCAGTAGAGTGCACATCTGAAGGACAAAACGAAAGTTAATAAAGCGTGAGGATTTTTATTAATATTGACATTGACAGTATCATTGAAAAGGTGAGCTGTAATTTCATTGCATTGTCTCAAGAGAGCACCCGCACCTGCAGTTTGACAGACTCTGGTAGCTTCATCTGGAAAAGTCCTTCCTCTAGATGTTCTCTTTTTGCCTCGCCACCCGTCTCTCCAGATTTTGCCTCTTTCTCTGTTTCCTCAGCTCCCTTCTCTCCATTTACGTGCTCTGTCTCATCCACCATTTCTTTATCTGGCCTGACGGATTCTGCCTCATCCACTTCTTCCTCAGCCTCAAATTCATCCTCCTCTTCCTCAGCTATGCCTTCATCCTCATATTCCTCCTCATCTCCTTCCTCTGCTGCTCCCTGCTCCTCTTCCTTCACCCCTCCTTCTTTTATGGCTGCTTTCTGTTCCTTCTCTCCCTTCGACTTCCCGTCCTCCTCAGCAGGAGCCTCTGCCTCCTTGCCGCTGAAGACCGTTGGTTCAATCATCTTCAGGATATGCTTGACATCTTCATCGTCAAACACGCCCATGATGAGGAGGGTGCTGATGAGCTTGAGGATGGGAACAAAGTGGAACTCAACGCTGCCCCCTACAGGATCTCTCATGGCCTGACCTCCGTCCTGCACAGCTTCTGTCAGCATGTTCAGGGCCTTGGTCTTCAGCACCTGGGAATACAAGCAAACTCATGATTATTAGTGACATATGTTTATAAGGCCAATAGCAAATGTATTTTTTAAAAACTCGTTATTAGACATTTGCTTATGAGTTAAGGTCAAAATGCTTAATCTTAACTCGTTTTATACTGTTGTATCCATGCATATGTATTTGACTCACACTTTTGTTTGAGCTTGTCCTTAGCCTTTTGATATGTAAGAATCACTGTTTACTGTACAAATGCGACTTATCTTATCAATATTTCTACTTGTCTTTCATGTGAAAAAGTGGTTTCAACGTGGTCCTAATTTTTTATTTTATTGTATCCTGGTTTTAAACTTTGTGCATATTTTTTGGATGTATATTGTGGCTTAGCAGGACCCCAGGAAGAATAGCTATTGGGGATCCTTATCAATAAACAATAAACCAGAGCTCCCAAAATCACCTCAACATGCTCCACCTCACCTGTAAGGGGATGACTGGACTCAGGGTGTAGATGTCTGGGTCTGTTCCCACAAACCCAGTGGGGGAGAAATGCAGTTTGGGACGCAGACATGTGGTGAGGCCCACCCCGGGTAGAGCGTGCGATTTGTCCTGGTCGGAGTACAGGGTGATGCTGCGCGTCTCGTCTGTCATGGGAACAATGAATTCCTTGTTGGTCCCCAGGCGGTTCCTCTTGGCGGACTCCAGGTGCATGCTGATGAGCAGGTCGTAGAAGCCGCTCCTCATTGGTCCAGGTAGGTAGGTGTTCTCGATGGCGTAGAAGAGCTGCGACTCGTCCACGTGGCTGCAGAGCGCGTGAGCGACACGGTTGTTTCCCAGAGCACAAACCGAGCCATACAACTTCAGCGTATGGTAGTGGAACTTCAGCAAGTCCATGCGTTCAGACAGCTCCAGGATGTCAATACACCTAGATGAAATGCAAAGAAGTAAAAATTGCCCACTCAAAAAAAACCAACGTTCCAACAGAAGCTTCTTTCACACATAAAACCCATAAAATTGATATCTGAGGATCTCTCTTGTTTCCACGTCTGTCTAATTTGACATTTTTGTCACAAAAGTAAAGCTACTGCCGGTTGTATAGTGGTTTGTATTTTTCCCTCCTACAGTTCGACAACAGAGCGTCCTGCGTCAGAGCGTCCTTTCTTCACACATAGCATTAAATTTACAGAACAGGCTGCATGTGATAAAAGGGCTAGAGAAACACAGAGAAATGCAGCTCTGACCTGTTTTCCTCTGGGATATGGAGGGCCATCATGGTGAGAGGCTCCCCGCACTCCACCATCCAGCCCAGTCTCTCACTAACTCGCCCCGTGTCTGGGGCCAGGAAGCGGTTGGGCATGCGGCTCCAGATGACCGGGGTCAACATCTGGACATCCAGTCTAGGGGGACACTGGGGGACGGGGTTCTTGCGCTCACTCCGGAACATGGCTGCTGAGATCGGCATGATGTTCTGGCAAGATATAAAAAGAAACAGAAAATATCAATTAGAGTAGAAGGTTAAATAATTATAGTTGAAATTAGGACCGGGAGATAATTCAATATTATCGTTTATCATCTTTCAGTGGAATTGTATTGTGATGATATGGTGATTTTGGGATATCGTAATACACAATTCTTGCTGTCTAAATAGATAACAAGCAAATTCTATTTTAAAATGATGACAAAATGAGGTATGAAACATTTTAAGGAATATTATTTGGAAATTGCAGTTTTATTTGACATCACACTTAACATTACCATTCGGTTCAATGGGATGAACATGAATTTGATTATTTAACATGTGATATTGCATACGTGAGCCATATTGTGATATATCAATATTGAAAAAAAAAATATTATTGATGATTATCGTGATATTGATTTCAACCATATCGCCCAGCCCTAGTTAAAATCAGGTAATAGTATTGTTGATGCAGACAGTGTGGAGTGATTCTTTGTGACTGACCTTGAGCTTGCCCAGCTCAACTTGTATCATATTCTGATTGGATGGCAGGACAAAAACAGCTGGGAACAGTTTTGTGTTGGGCTCCACCTGAAAGAAGGGAACATTGCGTGTTTGCATTAAACAGTTGAAGCTGTTTAAAGTATGTATACCACATTTAACAGCTTTCCTGACCTGGTAAAATGTGTTGATCTCTTTTCCATTGGCAGTGAAAGTCATGAGTCCAGTGTCCAAGTCAATAAGACAGCCAATCACAAAATCCTCCTGACTGACCCGGGTCTGCTGGGAGCTGCTGAACTCCCCTCCCCACACCATGTAGCAGTTACTGCGTTTTATACTGAAGAAGACAGGAAAAGACAGAAACCATTATTCAAAGCTTGTGCATCATCTTTGAATGGAGATATATTTGCATCTAACGGGATCTTTATGTCTTCTGTCTACGAGAGTAACCTACCTGTCATGAATGTTGCCTTTGTCGTCACCTACAGTGACTGTTACATTTCTCACTTTGTTGAGGTCAAAATGAGGGTCATACTGGTGATAGTCAGGTGTGATCCAGCCGACCCAAACTCCACTGGGCTCCTGCCCCGCAAACACTCGCACAGAATAATAGTACTGGTAAAGGAAGGAAAGAAGGAAAAAAGTAAAGGACGGAAAGGAAAGGAATAAAAAAAACAATTTCAGCTGAATAAGTTTGATAAGTTGGTTGGGAGAGAGATACGTTTAAAATGATAAAGACAAGATAAAAACTAATAAAGGCCATGTGTTATGTATATTGTATATTAATTATTTGATAGTTAACAGTAAAACCTAAATCTAGCAGAGTCTATGAGTGAAGCTATATGACTCTAAATTACACATTTAATCAGTATAAATATATATGAAACAGTGACAGTCATACTGTGGTGGTGTTGAGGATTATATCAACGTCGTCACGGTCATCTGGCACCACATCCTCTACTAAGCGGGGCATGGTGGGAACGACAGGTGGCGGAGTGATTAATGCAGCCTTCTTAGCCTTGAAAAGGAACCTGTAGAAAAATCAGACAGTTACACACATTGTATAAGAAACTTTAACTACTGTGTTCTTTACCTGCTGTAGCCTAAACCTCATACATCCCCTCTCTACATGAATCTGTACAAACCCTTTCTTCTTGCTCTTCTCAGTTGAGGCATCCTTCTCATTCTCTCCATTTTTGATGGCAGGGATCTCCTTGGGCACAGACGCTTCTTTCTTCTCCTCCTCCTGCTCCTTGCGAGTAGCTGACTTCTTGAGCACCTCGAAGTCAGAGTTGGGGTCCACCTCTACCACCTCATCCTCGGGGATGGTGAGGGCGCGAGTGAGCGGAGTGGTCCCGGCTCGGATTTTGAAGGTCTCGTGAAACTCGACTGGCATGCTGAGTCTGAGGAACATCAGGTCTGTGTTGGCGTTCTGAGAACCGAAGGTCTTGTGGGTCACTTTCAGACAGGGGGCGCTGTCCACTGTCCCATCCACACGGGACACCTACAGCACAAAGGAAAGGGGGAGCAGTGATCTAGGGAATAGAACTCATCTGTAATGGGAAAAAAGTCATTAAAAACATTGAGTCGGCTAATGTACAATATAGTCTACCTCAATGTGGGGATGGTCAGTGGGCACAGGGATGAACTGGGGCAGGCTCTTGCTGAACCACATGGTAATGTCTCTTTTCATGTTGATAGCAAAGGGTTCAAATCCCTCCTGCAGGCCACAGATGGTAAAGTAACGCAGGCTGCTGACGTTCTGGCCCAGGTTGATCCTGCCAACTTGTGACATGCCCAGACTGCACACCGGAATGAAACCTGGGGAATGGTGGGTATACAAACATAGATCAAGAACACAAACCAAAATGCACTCATTTCATTTCATGAGTCACAGCTGTCCTTTCTTACCCTCTCCTATCTCTATATCCTTAAAGGCCATCTCTGAGCCGGAGTCACTGATCAACATCTCTCCATTGAGGGTGAACATGATGTTCATCTCAGTGAGGTCAATCATACAGCCGACCACGTCACCAGATTGCCACTGACGACCAAATGGCTCAGTTCCCACATGCCAACGTTGGGCCTGAAAAAGACAAAGATTCATGTTGGAATTTCGTAGCACGGAGCTGCCTGGTAACCTTCACATAGTAAGCAAATCAGGCCTAGCTCACACCTTGAAGCCGTTGAAGACATAAGCCAACTCGTCTGCGCCAAGTTCTGTGTCGGCGCGGACACTGGGTCTGGCCCAGCCCACTCTCATCTCCCCGACCGTCACTGCCTCAAACTCAAAGTACCACTTCCCCTGGGTGACAACGTAAGACTTCTCCGCTCTGAACACTCGGATCTTATCTCCACGGGAGCTGCCTGGCCCGTGCCCGCCTACATTAACACAAACACAGCAAGATTAAATAGAACAGCTTTAGATTCATATAGAGACAAACAGATTTCAAATATTAAATATAACTATTCCTGCCATCTTCCTAGCAGAAAGCAACACAGACTTACTGCTCTCCTGGTCAGGTGGCTCTATGTTGTACCCGTAGCCGATGAGAGTGCGAACAGCTGCACAAACAGTGTCTCTATTGGTCTTTTTGGTCTTTTCATCTAGTAGGTTGTAAGGAACCAGACGGGGATTGCGCTTGTTCATTATATCCTGTTCAAGAAAAGCAGTCATATATTGTAAACAATAACAAATGTAGAAATGGAATGCCATTCTGTCCAGAAAATATCTACAACACTTTAGTGCAGCCTGTTGCCCATCTAAATGTCTACAAATATATAAGTTTCACCTGACAAAAACACTGTGGACATTTATTAGTCATTATTAACAATACTGCTTCTTGATTACAGGAACAGAGAAATGAAAGATACCTGCATAATACTATACGTCCAGCCTTGGCGAACTCGATCTCTTGCCCACACATTGTGTCCATTTTCTGCGAGTCTCTCCACTAGAGTGTTCTGATTAGGGGTCAGCTTGACATGGTTGAGGTCCAGAGGGGCTGGCTTATACGCGCTGCTCTGCATGTAGCTGAGGAACACCGTCATGTGATCAGAGTGGGACCGAGAAGAGCCGTTAATTGTATACATGATAAAAGAGAAGCAGTGTTAAAAACGATTCAGAATAAATGAATGCTCAGCGGCTCACGTTTTGGGGAGCTTGATCCTTTTCAGATTCTCCTCTGCCTTCTCATCTCCCATTCCCACATGACAGCCCAGTGCCAGCAGAGTCCTTTAAAATGAATGACGCAGGAGAAATGAGAAATACAAAGAGAAGAAAGCATAATGCTGTTGAGTAAAAAAAAGCCTTGACTTACTTGAGTGTCTCCCCTGACATTGCTAAATTGTAATTCTTCTCTGGTTCGGGCAGACTCTGGAAATCTACCAGGCAGGGGTGCAGCTTCTTGTTGTCATCACGAAACTTGATATGGATGTAAAAAAGGAAAGTGCCAAGAATAGATTTGTTATTATAGACAGTTACCTTTGCTGTAGGTAAAGATGAGCAACATTAAAAACACTCACTGGTCCAAAGGTCCATCCTTGTTCAATGCGAGTAACAGCCCATAACTCATGGCTGTTTTCTGCTAGCTTCTCCCGAATGCGCTCCAAATGAGGAGGGAGTACAATCTGAAAGGATAATAAATTCAGTGCAGCAGACAAGAGGAAGATGAGAAAGAAGAGGCTTGTATAGGATTTTACCTGTACTGTGTCCACAGGGCAAGGAGTGAAGGAAGTATGTGAGAGGGACTGTGTGGGACCCAGCAGGTTACGGACACCGTTAAAATCATGCTTATACTCCTTGATGGGCTCAATCCGCAGACGATCCCTGGGCAGCACTGCTTCATGGCATGGAGCGTAGCCTGGGGGTGGGAGGAACTTAAAATCCCCATGACGCCCTCCAAGAAGAAATCGCACCCTGTGATGAAAGAGTAGAATATTAACATCAGTCTTAGGGCACTCTACTTATTAAAGAACAGATACATTCAGAATATCTCATTTTACACAACATGATACGGCTTCTGATGACTGGTTACCCTAAACTTACATATACATACAGTGGATTGGAAACAATATTTTACTTAATTTCATATGATTAATTAACATACTTCTTTGGTGCCTATTTAGGTTTAATTTTTGTATTTAATTTATTTATTATTATTATTAGTATTATTATTATTATTATTTTTTTTTTTATTTATTTATTATTAATTCATCTTGTGTAACTATGTCTATGTGTTTTTGTTGGATGTGTTTGTATAGCTGTCTGGGTTGGGGGGGTTATTGTGCACTGTTTTGTGTGATGTGCTGTTCCTTGTTTAAAACTCAATAAAAAGTATTTAAAAAAAAAAAGAATATCTAATTTTATAATTTACAGTGTCCTACCTCACGCCTGCAGAGAAGCTGACAGCAGGGAAGAACAGGCCGTCCAGGTTGAAGTTCTCGAACATGCCCTGTACAGGGTGCCCATTGATACGGAAGGAAATGCTGGGCACGCTCAGATCCAAGCAGCAGCTGATCACGTCCTCGGCTGCCAGGATGTGCTGATTGGGTGTGGCAACGTGACGTGGAACCCGGCCTGCAGACACAAACAGGAGTTCTGTTTGTAACATTTTATCTGTATAAATGCAAATCTCGTGGTCTTTGTGGAGTGTCAACACAAAACCACAAGATTAAATTCTTGAAAAAGGCACAAAGGTTACATTTTTAAAGGTTTAAATATTAATTTTGAGCAGATGTTGATGCTGTAAGCCAGATCCCAGCAACAGACTACTTCTAAATTCCACCCAGTTTACTCTACCTGACCAGAGGTGAAGTCCATCAAAGCTGTAGGAGTAGAGGTCGTCCCCAACCCCGTTGCCCCCCCAGCCTTCCCCTCCCCCTGGGTAGGGGCTGTAGCCCTCCGTCAGAGCCCAACCCACACGCAGGTGAAAGGGCTGAGCTGTCAGGAAGGGCTCCACCTGGTCCACCATCACCTCAAAATACCACTTCTTATACTGCGTTGATCCTTCACATGTTCCAAGGAAAATGTTGGGTCTCATGCTAAGGAAAGACAAAAAGAAGATAAATTAGGACTGCAAGCAGTCATGGACGGGGCAGATGTAGCGTAAGAGGAAAAAGAAAGTTACAACAAAGAAAGCACATTTACTCAGCATCACCCAGGACTCAAACTCACAACCTTTGACACCAAGGGCAAGTCATGAACTTGTTGAGCTATCTGAGAAGTGACTTCTCCACAGGCGGCTTCACACTATGACTGAGGCAACCAGCAGGGTGCATGATAAGATCTGTCCATCCATACAAAGGCAGATTTCAAACTAGTGTCAAATATTTGCATACTTTATCTAGACAACATAGAGATGTCTGTAATTTATTTTTACAAGGATTGAATGCTTCATAAGTGAAAAACTGATGTTTAAAGATGCTCTATTTTCCATTGACTACAATGGTTTCCATAAAGGCAGAATTCAAATATTTTTTTTTAAATTCAATTTTTGAGATGGAAGTCTGAAATTTTGTAAGTTTCATCTACCAAGACAAGAGAATATTTTCTATTTTTACATGAAGATTGGACATTGAGTAAGCAGCAATGGATGTGGATGTGTACCATTTGCAGTCAGACATTTTGATGAGCTGTGGGCTAAATTTTTGATTCAATGAAAACCCCCACAAGAGTTTTATTTGGGCAGGTCTAATGATGCTCTGTAGTGATTTTCATCTAATTTGTGCAAAGTTTGTGGGACTAGATTTAATTAGTTTTACAGTTTTTAATAAAAACAGAGTAGTGGACTTCATAATTCAGTATAGGTACCAGTGTATGAAAGTTTTGTCTTGTTTGGGCCGATAACCTCAGAAAAGTACAGAGCTGTATTGTTGATTTTTTAAAGTTTTAAAATTTAGACTGTTGCTGTAGCGCCACCATCTGGACTATTTGCCCCAGACTTTAGTGAGTGTCGTTTAGCATGGGACTGGAGTATGGGGGACTGGAGCTATGTGCCAAGTTTTTTTTTACTTTTCATGCATGGGAAGGCAGTTTTAGTAAGAAAGTATAACAATAATTCATACAAACACAATAGGGGCCCTAACTAGTACTGCAAGCAGTCATGGACAGGGCCGGGAGATGTAGCATAAGAAAGCTCATTTACTCAGTATCACCCAGGACTTGAACTCACAACCTCCAGCTGTGGACCCCTAAATAACTTAGAGCAGTTATTTAGCTACAGCTACTAGGCTACAGCACACAAGAGACAGCAAAGTATTTTACAGGAGTTTCCTATTTCAAATTGACCGACCTGGTTACATAATTGATAATGTTGGTCTGAAGCAGGAGGTCACGACCTGGAAGCAGATTCTCTGTGATGAGATTCTGGTTGGATCTTACAGCCACACCGTTACACACACAGAGGGAGCACAGCACATCCAACACCTAGAGAAAGCAGGGAAAGAGCAAACCCACGCAGCTTGTTCTGGTGCTGTTTTGCAACAAAAGATGTGCAGCATGGCGTTGAAATACAAAAATTGCGAAAAGGCACCACACAGTCTCCTACACAGGCTCAAAGAGAGAGTATTCTAAAAGTTTTCCCAAGATGCTCAGCATACAGTATCACAAGTTACTTACCTTATGATTGCGTCCGTGCTTATCCAGAAGAGAGATGATTGATTTGATATGATTCTCCTGGATAATGTTCAAGACTTCTGGACTCTCAATCAGAACACAGTACAACACCTCCAGGATTCCTGTGATAAGAATGACACAACTTGAAATACATAAACAGCGGCAGTGCATGTGTTTGATAGGATACAATACAATATGATATGACACAATACGATACAGTACACAATGAAATATGATTTATTGTCACAAAGGGAATTCGGTTTGCAAGACCAGAGCAAACTGCAAGGTGTACATCACTCACATTAGTAAGCAACATACAAGCTTTTAACATTCACAGTTATGTTGTCAATCTATTTTTGCTTTTGTAGAGGCCAGCACAGGAAACAAAATGCACATCATACACAGTCAGCAGTCTATAAAACAGAGAGCAGCAACTTAAACAACATTTACCAGCTCACAATATACAGTGTTATCAATGAAAAGCTACACTACAGAATGCACGACCATGAGCAGCATATAAAAGGACATGAATAAATAAAAAATGGGAAAAATGTAACAAATGATGGAAATTAAACTTCTGAACATCTTAGAAAGCCACTGGGAAGCAACAGAGTCATACCTGAAGACGCCTCCAAACGGTCCAGTTTACTGACCAGCCAGTCCAGGTTATCACAGAAGAGGGCGCAGTTGGCACGATTACCTCTGATCAAAGAAGCTTCATAGAAGAACACAGACAGAGAAAGAAAAAAATGTTTAGTACATCATATTCATAAACAAGAAAAGGTTACTACAGATACCAAGAATCATAAAACATAAAGGCTCTTACATCTGAAATCACCAATCAGTGGACAGAATAAATCATTAGAGGAACATACCCAGTAATTCATACAGTAGATTTACTATCTCCTTCCATGATTCTGCAGCTTCCTCCCCGGCAAATTCAGAGAAGTGGGCTGCTGTGTTGTAAACATTGAGCCGATCAACACAGTCCAGAACGAGTGTAATCATGCCCTGTTATAGGGAATAGAGGAAAACATAGAATAAAGACTTATGAATACAAATATTACATGTAAATACAATCTAGCAGACAGAATTCACATCAAAATGCGCAGATTTTTCTTATGAATAGTCATTGCAGGACCATCTGACCTCCTCTTGGAAGAGGTTCTGTCTGTTCTTGAGGGAGCGGAGCTTGAACTGTTTCTCCTCATGCTCCAGTTCCTCCTCAGGGGGTCGGAAGTAGAAGATGAGGTCCTGCAGGGAGAGAACCACCGAGTCCATAGGCAGAGACGGGGGGCTGGGAGACTTGTTCTTCCCACTCAGAGCATCTAGACCTCTGGAGACACACAAAGAAGATGCAGAGAATACTGTATAAGTTTTGACTTGAAAATGAAAATGAGTTTTGAAAATTAAATATGCCATTTAGCAAAACTTTGAGAAAAATATGATTGAAGTGCTACTTGATGAACTGGTTGAAGAGGCCTGTTGTGCTGTAAATCATTCTAGCGGCCTGGGACTCTTCTGTCTGGGATCGAGCCACTGTGAGGGCATCATCCATGTGGCCTTCTTTGTGGAGGATGGCCTGATGAGTGAACAAAAGAGCTCTTAAAACACAGCTTAACACACAATGCTCATACAAGCTGACTTTAAAAAATGTGGAGAAGATCAGTCAGACAACTCACGTATTGAGCACAGACAAATGTAAATACAGATTTTATTTTGGCGTCAAGGCTCTGTTTTGTATCACTCCCTGTGAAGCACAATTTAAAGGCAGCCAAAAGCGAGAGCAGGGAGAGATCAATTAGTCATTAGTCATTTAGCTTTTTGTAGACACCTTGCTACACAATTCCACCTTACCTTCCTCTTCAGAGGCCCCAGACGGGCAGATTTGGCATCAACAGCAGCATATGTCAGCCAGAGGCCCGATGAAACATGCTGTACGAAGCACATGGACTCTCCATACTTAATCTCAGGTGTGCCCATGCCTTCCACATCTCGCTTCTGAGCAACTTCAATCTTCTCCTGTAGTTTGGAACATTATAAAAAGGAAAACAAATTGAAAAAGTGTCTTTGTTGTAAAGTTGGTGAGAATATCTTCTACTACAGAATGGACTCTCATACACATAGCAGCCTCCTTTTTTATGTTAAAGTTGAAGGTTTCCTGGTAGAGCTTGATTTGCCATGACACTTGACCTTTGAAATTCGGAAGCAGAAGGCAGACATCTTGGAGTTTGCTTTCTCCGGGTCGACCACCAGCAGTCCTTTCTCTTCATCCAGACAAAGGTATCTGCCTGTCGTTATGTGACGTATCCGGAAAGACTGGCCCCATTTAATGTGACTGCCACTCCACCTACACAGCAAACAGGCACGAGTGAATGAGCATCAGAATACTGTAACGTCAGTAAAAGTGTATGTTTGTAATCCATAGGTTGGTAAATACATGGAAACTAATTAATACACTTACCCAATACGTAGCGGTTCAAGTCTCCATAAGGATCGAGCATGACTGCATACAGCCCCTCCCTCATAATGAGCAACTCTGAACAAAACAAAGAAAATGTGTGGCTTGTCAGTGATATGTGGCATGGATTTGGAAGATAATATTTGATGTTGTGTACGACAAGCCATCAAAGATTGTTGCTCACCTGCGCTGGTCATCCCCTTGGTCAGCTGCTGGGATGGCCAAACACTCATCCATGTGACCATGGAACAGCCTGAGCACATAGCCTCCAATCAGAAACCCTGCAGGAGAAACGTCACATTGCTAAGTGAGAGTGGTTGAGTTGGTGGAGACTTTTTTTTGTGAATGAAGGAGGGGGAAAAAAGACAGACCTTCAGCTAGCTCACATCCAGACATCACAGGGTTCATCGTCCACAGTGTCTGCATGAAGGAAGCATCCACCATCAGGTCACCGCTGGCATAGGAGAGATGCTGAAAAGAGAAGAGGTGGTAATGTTGGTAAGATGATTCATTCAACAAACTGCCAGTTAAGGTGCTCTAAGTAAATTAAATCAGGGTTACCAGGTATCTCTCTGAGGACACACTGACAAGAATGAGGTCATCTCCCACCCTGACCTTCTCCCCTTCAGACCTTTGTTTGGAGGCCGGATGAATCGTCCACCAGCATGCCTCTCCTGTGAAAGACAAAGGCGTTTAGGATGCAGACACCCACCCCATTGCGTGTGGGACGTAGGGGGCAGTAAAGTTCATAGCTACCTGTAGAGTCCTCCTGCAAGCCCACATCAAAAGCCAGTTTGTCCGTCAGCGAGCGGGAAGTCGTCAAACAGCACAAGTACTGCAGCATAGAGAGAGAAATTACAAATCAGTGTGTTGAAGTGACACACGCTCCAAACAATTTAGAGCACAATAGACTGTGAAGTATGAATGTGAACTGAAGTATGAATGTGCTAACCATGCTGGAGTGAGTGTGCTTCAGGAGGATGGCGTGTCCGTACAGCAGGGTTCGGTGGCCCCCACCCTGTGATGACTGGCAGAGGAAGGCAGACACTGAGTTACAAAGGCCAATTACACAGAGCATTGTTCACTTCTCTTTTATACTTGGAAACAGGAGTGAGAACTTGCAAAGCGACAACTTTATTTGGAGAGCAGCAGGGAAAAGTTACAGACTCCGAGCATGTGCTGAGATAAGAGGAATAAAAACAACAACCATGTCTCATAACTGTCAACACAAGCAAGGGGTAAGTGAAAAGGAAAGAAATGAAACAATCTCAAAACAAATGAAGTCAAATGAACAAAATGCACCAAGATTAAGTTACATTATACTGAAAGTTATGATTGGAAAAAGCAAAACAGAACGTACCACAATAACTGTTACTTAAAATATTTTGTTATTATGTCATTATTAGTGTTTTCACATCCACTGTCAACACTGTTATTGCTCTATTTATTATTTGATCATAAGACAAAAAACAGCAAGAGATAAGCTGATTACATCACAGATTTACAATGGTACCCAGGACAGGGAAGTGGGAGTACAGAGGTTAAACAGACGGGACATTTTTTTACTGCAGAGAGATTTTTCCTATGCTGATGTTAGCAGCCCTTATTTTAATTTACTTCAATGCCACTTGGTATTTCCACTACGATAACACTGAGGTGAGGAAGTGAGGTGAGAGAGATGAGTAAAATGCGGTTATGCCAGGAGCATTCAGTGAGAAGGAGAGGACTCTCAGGCTGGAAAAGAGTGAGGAAAAAGGGGGAAATTTTAAGGGAAGGAGACAGGGGTGAATGAGCAAACGTACCCATTTGTCCAAATCGACTGCCTATGGTTGGGCAGGTGGGAGAGTGAAGGGGGCATGGGGCGTGGAGTCAGAGAAGAAACACAGTGAAGTTCAGTTGCTAAATGAACAAGACACCTCAAAAGAATCGTAAAGACGTATGATATTTTACGAACCACTCTAAAATCTGTTTACTATATTATACATATCATGGGTACATCAGATGCAAAAGAGGCACTTCTTCACCAAACGCTGGTTTCCCTCTGCTTGTCTCTCACCTCATCCAGAGAAGAGTTGGACAGCATCTCCTGTAACGCCCGCACAGACAGGGACTGCTCCAAAATGAAGCAGCAGATAGCCAAGTCTGGAGGGACATTCTGAAACACAGGGCATCCATCCAATGAAACTGATGAATAGTGGAAATGAAATTCTCAAGGTAACTATATATAAGGTATGAAGTAGGGCTGCAACTAACGATTATTTTCATTGTTGATTATTCTGTCGATTATTTTCTCGATTAATCGATTAGTTGTTCGGTCTATAAAATGTCATAAAATGGTGAAAAATGTTGATCAGTGTTTCCCAAAGCCCAAGATGACGTCCTCAAATGTCTTGTTTTGTCCACAACCCAAAGATATTCAGTTTACTGTCATAGAGGAGTAAAGAAACCAGAAAATATTCACATTTAAGAAGCTGGAATCAGAGAATTTTGACTTATTTTTCTTAAAAAATTACTCAAACCGATTAATCGATTATCAAAATAGTTGGCGATTAATTTAATAGTTGACAACTAATTGATTAATCAATTAATCGTTGCAGCTCTAGTATGAAGTGTCATTATAGTACCTGAGCGTTGGAGGTGGTCTCGAGGAAACAGAGACGATTCCCGAAGCCTTCACATGACAGACACAGCTTGATCTGTTCTTTTAGAATGGAGGCGGTGCACTGCAGCACAACCTGATCATCCTATAAAGACAAAAGAAGCACAAAATGAAGTAGCAAGGTGTTTTTTTTTGTTTTTTTTAGCATCAGCATTCACTCAAATTTTCTGAAGGTTGTGTGGCAATTATACCAGAAAATCAAACCAGGCATTTTAGCTACACTAGGATCTTTCAAGACTACTTTCAAGCCAAAGAACTAGAACCAGGAACAATTTGACAATAAAAAAGTATCCTATACCTCTTTTCAAAAGGAAAATTGCAGATTTTCAATTGTATCCCAGCTTTAATCTAAAGGCATTCTGTGCGGTTTAAATTAAAAATGTCTATTACATTTCATAGGTTGGTGCATTCAACCTGCCAGTCGTGACTTTGATAGGTCAAACCCATATGACGTATATTTGCGAGAGGTAGAGTTACAGGCAAACCTATTTTAGAGGGAGCTAAGTGGCGGAGCAAGGGAGCAGTTAACAAAGGAATACAGACAGTGCAGATGTCTAATTTTATTTCTGTGATTGATCACCAGATAACTGAGAGTTTTGAGTTAGACCAACATTGTGGCCAATGGGAACAACAGCAACTCAGGATATTACATAAATAACAGAACCTGCACACACAGCTGCTCCTCCTCGTTAAACAGCTCCCATTCCTAACCTTCACTTCGTTTCTTCTTTGTTGTTCCTCTGTGTCTGTCGCTGGCCCACCACTAATCTCCCCGCCTCTCTGGCTCTGGGTCGCCCGCCACTCCTCCCTGGCCCTCTATTTCAGGCCCCTGCACCTGCTGTTAACACATTCCCCTCTGGAAAGCACCAGATATCTGAGATTGGACGGCCCAGAAACACTGGCCCACATTGTGCGGCTTCAATAACCCAATTAGTCGGCTTGCTGAGACAGAGAATATTCAAAATTTCACTTTGAATCACCGTCCATGCTCAGCTGGTTATGTTTTCATCTGTAAAAATGCTTCTGGTTCATTCCCTTATTCAAGATACATGCCAGTCAGGAACAAAATAGCATATAAATTAGCAACATACATTGTAGAAGACCATACAGTACAATAATTCACATATAATGGAAGGAAACAAGGTGAGACACGAAGTACGAAGAGTATTTGCTAACATTCATTCAGTCATTTTAGCACTGGAGATATAGTTGAAGTGAGTGTCCAGCAGTGTATCAGGTTAGACTATAAAATAATTTAATTTGGCTTGTGCATTATTGTGGTTATTTCTGAAGCTATAAGGTAGCAATAGATTGTGCAAAATGATAATTATTGACATTCAAGGGAAAGACTTATTATACTATCTGTCAGATATCACATTTTTTATAGTGGACTTAAAAATGAGTGCAATCAATGTTGATATATAATGAAATATAATGCAATATGACAGTAGACAATTAAAAACAAAATATAAGCCCCAAATCTGCAAATTGATCTTTCGACTCTCAACTTATAAATTGATGTAATTTGATAATGTTGAGCCAGAAAATATCCCTTTTTTGGGAATTTATACTGAGGATTACAAATTAAAAACTTCTTGATGTGGGAGCAAAGCCTTGACCCTACCTAGAGTTCCCACATAGACTATATTTAGCGTTTGTATTATATAGCATTGAAAATGTGTGACTGCAAGTATCAAAATCTGCACTGCTTCACATCCTATCTGGATGATGTTTCCACAGATCAACTGATACACTCACTGTCTCAGCAAGACCCACCTTAGCTCAAGTGTAGTGGCCATGAAATGAAGCAGTTCCACCTGTATGAGATGTGTTTTTCTGTAGCCATCTGATATTTATACCACACTTGAGCTGAATCTGAATTTGTATGTGCAACTTAATGTGGAACACATTATGAGTTTGACACAGTGAGTGGTTCGGGGACGTTCACGTATTTTTTTACCATCAAGCTCTTGTCCTGATGGTGTGGTGGACAACTCAGCCACCACATATAAATTAATATATCAGAGCAAAACATTTAAATAACGATACACCACTACACAGTAGATTGAAAGTCAAGTCAATAGTTCAGCAACCACTAAATATAACCATCAAATTGAAGCCAAAAATACAACTGATAGCACCGGCTTCTTAAGAACCATTCAGCAAAATTCAGAAACCATATGGGCAACCATCAAACAAATTAACAATACCACTATAGCATAATGACAGAAATAAGTTTTCAATTGTGTCTTACACAACGTCAATTTTGTTTTCTCAAACTCCAGAAAGGAAATAAAATTGTCCACACAGTTGCTTAATGTGCCAGGCAGTTGTACAGTATGTAGCTCTTTATCAGGGGGGTGAATGAATTGTACAAGAGGCACTTGAGCTAATGCTAATGAGGTAATTAATTAAGCAAATATTTCCATGTCAACATTATTGTCTTCAAATAACACATGGATGATATCAATATAATCTCCAGATCTTAAATTAAGGAGTTATAGTAGTTTCAAGAAAATCAGTTTTTCCTCATTAATATGCAAATTTATGCAACAAGGTTCTCCAAAACTCTATCTACTCTATAGGGGGAATCTGGTGTGTGAGTATGAAATTTCTGTCATGTATTGTTCTTGAGTTACTGTGTTCACAAGAATGTGTCTACAGACAGACAGACAGACAGACAGACAGACAGACAGACAGACGTCACCATGACTACATAATGTCCCACATACCATGTACCACGGTGGGACATAATAAAGGTTTCAAGAAAAGTGTTATCCCATGAGAATGAAACTGATGGAAATGGTGACAGATATATATATATTTTTTTTCATTTCACAGACCGAGGGACAGAAACAGTCAAGTGGGTATATAATTTACCAGTATGTGTGAGAAATACTCATTTAATACTAATATTAAGTGTAAATCCAGTGTGGAAAAACTCCAATGTGAAAATGTAATGTTTTTCTTGACAGACAACAAAAGAAAAATTGATGGTAGAGTTGGTAGATGGTAGTGTTGGTGGTGTTAAAGTAAGTAATTCAGGCTACTCCATGTGTTTTGCAGCTATGTGGTTATCAAATATTCCAAAACACAGACGTTTCCAGAAGCCTTATAATGAAAGAGCTACTACAGGAACAGTCTGGACAAAATCTTATAAAAAAAGAAGGCGTTGTCACTAGTATACTTTCGGAGCTAAGTTCCCACATGGACTGAAGTAAGCAGGTGCTGAAATGGGCCGAGCCTTGAACTTGCTAATCCCCACATAGTAAATATAGAACTCAGCAGACTTCAGGATGAACAGCAGCAAAGTGACGAATGGCCAGTACTGACACCTCGACTTTCACGATTAACAACTAACATTTTGATTGAGTTTCCTCTTGACTGAGAGCAACATATTTATACATCTTCCTCTACACACATACACATCACAGCTACAGTTACATTACCATACTGTCCTGCTGTATGTGAATATTACAGTATTGTTTTACAGCAATATACTGTACTCAAATGCTCTGTTTCAAATTAGAAGACAATTCCACTTGAAGACATGCATTTCCTGGACTGATATATGTGCTGGACTAAAAATGTAAAAAGACTCACATTCCACTCAGCCAATGCTCATCTACATTTTAAGTAAAAAGTGGCCCAGCAAAGCTGACCCAGCAGTCCGTCTTTGTGCTAAAAGAAACACAGGGCGTGCGTTTCTTTTAGCACAAAGACGGACTGCTTTCAATGCCTCATTGCTGTCTTGCAGCCTTTGGCACAGAGCTATAAAAAGGAGTGCTATAGCTCAGTAGTGAGCAATCCAGCTAAAAATACTCAGATATAAATTTAATATTTCACACCCCTTGGTGTGTGAAATACAACTTAATACAACTTAACACATAGAATTAGCCCAGTGAAATGTGACTTCAAATTTTACTTGGTCTCTTAGGATTGTATTGTTATGTTATATTGTGAACCAATTATTATACATATTATTAATATTAATAGGTTTATATATTCACTCCCATCCTGAGATAACAGGGTAAAAAAAAGAGGTAAAAATTTAGATAACTGGAAAAATGTTGTGATTCAGATCATTCCAGTGTTCAGAAAACAGGTTCAGGTTGGTTCAATACCAAATGTATCCATGTCTGAGATATAAGGTAGCCAATGTGTGCTGAGTCATGACTGCCTAAGGCCCCAAGTGTATCTTAAAGCTGCACTAGGGCAAGACTTTTATGTAAAATACACCCGTCTTATCAGGTTATACCACAAACTGGGGCTACAACACAACAAATTGCCCATCACCAGTAATTGAGACCCTGTACATTCGCCACATTATGCCCAAATGAAGTGTCAGGAATGGTCA
Source organism: Centroberyx affinis (assembly GCF_046629955.1). Classification (NCBI taxonomy): domain Eukaryota; kingdom Metazoa; phylum Chordata; class Actinopteri; order Beryciformes; family Berycidae; genus Centroberyx; species Centroberyx affinis. The sequence continues at coordinate 120,025 of NW_027282871.1, forward strand.
CTGAAGAGAAATATTGTCCACGCACAGGAAGTGCTGAATCAAAACTTAAGAGCGAAATACAAAACGTTCTACTGAACAACTGAGAGCGAGCGCTCCGTCCAGAGAAAGCCGGACTCACCGACAATGGACAGTACCAAAAGACTTTTCTCCACCTGCACCAGCCACTAGAAAAAGAAATTTAAGTCTGAGGACCATGTACTGATCATGTCACATTACATGATTTCTGTCCTTCAAACGTTCAAAACGGTTATCACTTGCTGTCACTTGAAGCAGCCAAATTGTGTTTAAATTGTGCCTTAAATATTTCAAACCCCATGAAAATCACCACCTTTGTTATGGGACAAAGGAACAGGCTCAGAGGTTACTGTGTCATCTACATCAAATGTGGCAAATTGTTGTGGGCTCTCACTGGGTTTAAGGTAAATTGTCAGATACTGACATAGGACCCACATCACAAATAGTGATATTATACTCCTGAAAATCCACCCAAAATCCAAACTCAGTTGTTATTCCTAAACAGTTCAGTCAATATTTGTCAGCATGAACAACTTGCCAGACACAATAGGACCAAGGATTTAATCTGTAATGTCATCAAGAGATAAAACATGGAGGTGCTGCACTGACAGTAACTTGGGGACTGATTCTGTGGACTCTTAAAGTGTTTGTTAAAGTATTTACATCCATATCAGCTTTATTCTATTGTAGTGCGAACAAATACAAACCAAGAATAAATGCTATCAATGGTTCCCTCTCACAGATTTGTCATCCAGCGAGTCTGGCCTGCCTCCAGTCTCGCCTCGGGAGAGACTTGTTCAAGTTTACAAATCTAGACTAAACTCTCACACACACTATCTGAAAGTATAATAGGAATAAGATCTGAACTCTGTCTTTGGGCTGGATTTTCACTTTAAAGATTTAACCCAGGCATGACAGAGGTTTTCTGTCATTGTAAGTGTGTAACTACTGATTTCAAAAAATGTGAAAATGGCTTAAATCTCACACAATGTTGACAATATATTCATTGTTTTATTAACTGTCATCACAAATAAAAATCTGGTGCCACTGTCAAAATGAGACAAATACTGTCATCTAATTGTATCTAATTGCTTTCCTTAATCTGCCATATACCCATGTGTTAACCGTTACTTTGCACCAAAGTTGTCTCCTCAGTGACACAACAGTAACATATCATGTACCCACGGGGATATAAATAGATAACAATGCCGAAAAAACCAGCCACCTGTCCTTGTCAGTCTGTGCCTGCCACAGTCTACGTAAAGAAAGTCACTAATACAGTTGGTCTTATTATATAGGTTGGCCTATTCTCTATCCAGAAGCAACCATTCAACATAAAAAGGGTTATAACTGTACACTGTTAAGTAAAAAAGTAAGGTTACCAAGAGTTTTATACACTGCTGAAGCCAATTTCCAGGATACTATTTGAGAAAGAGAAGACAGCATCACTTACCGTACGCAAGAACTGAATCTCTTCCTCTCCATCTGCACCTTCTGCCATCCTGTCAAGGCATTAGAGGCTAAACCTTGCGAGAGATGGGAAAATGACCCGTTGTTTCTCACTCCTGTCACTCCTCTGTGTGTGGGCGTGCGGCGGGACAATGTTGGTGTGGGTTTCTGAAGGACAGTGTGGGTCCTGTGCCTCTCTCCGGCTGTGGTATGGGGCAGGGGGATTGACAGTTAACCCCTGTTCATTACAGCATCAAAAAGAGGTGGAGCGAACTGACAAAGTTGCACCAGCAATTAAAATGTTACTACTAGGCCATGGCATCTGGACAGCTGGTCTGCACTGTGCTGTACATGGTTGCACTTAAGTGAGATGTTAAATATTATAAGGTGAAAACTCTAATAAAGCTATAACAATTGAAAAATAGCTTTGAAAAAAAAAAATCTGTCTATATTCTAAAAATAGACTGAACTGACAGTGTTTTTACTTTTCAGTCTAATTCAACCTTAGGAGAATAAGGATGAACTTGACAGTCTTGGTTCTTGGTACTTATCATCTGCATTGACTTAAGCATTTCATTTACTAATTTTACTGAGTGATTTTATTTAGATCTAGGGTTAGGTTAAGAGGTTACAGGGTAACACCTAGGGGCCCAAATAATGTAAAGTGTTTTACAAATTATTTGTTAAGGTATATCAATATTATATATATTATTATATATATATATATAAGATTTCTTACAAATAAAGAAACATATCATCATCAACATAAAATTAATAAATGATTAAAAACCATACATTACAGCATTGCAGCATTTACGGTTGATTCATGAACAATTTACCATCATTTATTAATTGGTGTTTAAGATAAGATAAGATTTTTTTATTTTATTTTTAAATGTGTCCTGTGACAGGATTCAAACAATTAATGAGATACTATAGGCTTGTTCGGTTTAACATCTAGGCCTATTCCAACAGGCTGCTCCCTGTTCCTCCTGTTAACAGAGCAGGAAAGAAACATACTGTAAATGCAAAGCAGTGGTGAAATTTAGAGTAAAATTGAGGAGAGTATACCTACAATTTTAATAAATGTCATGACTGTCAACCAGCTAACTGTATGAAGCCTGACTGTAGCTAGCTAAATGTTTAGCTCTTTTCTTTGGCCATCCAGGATGTTACTCCTCACCTGCTGCTCCTTGCTCTGATGTCCCCTGTTCTTTCTATTGACAGTACAGAAAAAGTGACAAGCAATGGTGAAATTTGAAGAAACTGAGAAGAGCATCCTTAGTAATAAATAGTAGGTAGTAATAAATACCATGATTGTCAGTCAGTTACAGTAACTGTATAAAGTCTATCTGTAAGAAGCTAAATATCAAGCAGAATATAAACTCAAGTGTCATCTTATCCTGTAGCTATCTGCCCTGATAGTTACTCCACCTGTGCAGAAACAGCTGCTGCTCCTTGCTCCTCCTATTAACAGTGCAGGAAATGTGCAAAGCAATGGTAAAATTAGTAGGTAGAAATTCATAAAAGTGTCCCTAACTTGTATAAATAGCCTACCATGACTGTCAACTGTATGAAGCCGCTGCAGCTAACATTAGCTAATACCAATTTTCCCATGCCCAGCAACATTACTCTTCACCTGTGCAGATCATCATGGTCTTGTCTTGATGCCCCCTGCTCTTTATGTTGGCACTAGAAAGAATAAATGCCGAACAAAGTTGGAATTTGGACCAGCATTTGAAAAGGCTAACGTATCCCCTACAGGCATACTATCGCTGCTAGCTACAGATCTGGTAAATTAAAGCCGGTATGTAGCTAGCTAGAATAGGTGACCCTTTCCTGACTTGGAATAGTATACAGGGAATACTGAGTGGGAGTTTCAGTCTTCTCAGGCCAAAACATTTGGACGATAATAGAGAAGTACGTTCGCTTAGAGGAATTGGGATGGGATTCCATGTATAATTTTAGTGGGCCTACAAGATTTGATTAAATGTAATCTTTATTGTTGACTTTTAAAATCAAGTACCCCTGACTGCAGTGTGCTGAAGAATAGTAACGTTACGCTTCCTGTGGAGGGCAGCAAAAAGCCAGAGGTGCGTCTAGTCTGCCTCAAATCTCAGTAGAAGAAGAAAACGGTACGTCGGTGAAACCATTACTTCCTTCAATACACAATGCAGTTTCAGGTAAATATTGTTAGCTGTTTGTAAACAGTAGTTTTAATATTTAGTCATGAAATGCATATTTTTGCCAATATGGTGCGCTTTTTGTCTTGAAACCTGAAAAAGGAATCCAAAAGCTCTTCTGATAGCTGTTAGCTCGCTAAGCAACGGTACGTTAGTTTGTGAAACGTCTAGAGTAACGTTACCGATTCGGGGCTAATTTGTTTACTAACGTAGTAGCTAATGTTACCTTGCTTATGTAACATTAACGCTAGCTAACGTTAGTATAATTTCCCGTCGTTTTGCAGTGAGCTACTAAGCTTCTCCAAATCCATAAGTTGAACTACAACTGTAAGTTGAATCACAACAATGTGACACAGTGACATTAGAATAAGAGCAGGTTTCATGTGACTTTGTAATGATGTGTAATCTTCTGTGTGAAAGACCTTCCACCTCCTCAGGTTGGTGTAGAAGAGAAGGATGGATGCCCTTACCCACATGCTGACAGACCCTCTTGACCCAAAGGAAGAACATGACGGGCAAATCACAGAGGAGTGCATGTTGGGGAACTGTCGAGTGAGCCTGCCAGAGGACCTGCTGGAGGATGTGAGTCAGGTGGCACTTATGATGAAATGCTGCTGTTTCCTAATTTGTTTTATTGTTTACAGGCATAAACAAATTACAGGTTATGCATTCATGTCTGCTGTTTGCTTTTGCTACAAACAGCCTGAAATATTCTTCTCTGTGATGAGCGAAAGCACCTGGACTGAAGTACTGTCAGATTCCCAGAGGCAGCACCTTCGTCAGTTTTTGCCACAGTTTCCTGACAACAATGTTGCGGAGCAGAACAGCACCATCAGTGACTTATTCAATGACAAGAACTTCAGCTTTGGGAATCCCCTTCATCTTGCACAAAAACTATTCAGAGGTGCCTCCTACATATCCCACACATTCACCCAGCAACACACACAACCTTATGAAGTAGAGTGCATTTTTGAAGCATTTTCTGAACATGACCCCTCATTATTTTCAACCCAGATGGCTACTTTAATCCTGAGGTGGTCAAGTACAGACAACTGTGCGCCAAGTCCCAGAGGAAGCGACAGTTGTACTCCCTTCAGCAGTATTACCACAGACTGTTGAAGCAGATCCTTGTCTCCAGGAAGGTATGGCAGACATACTTGAGTGTTTTCAGTGTTTAAGTACAAGGCATATGGCCTCTTGCAGATGGTTTTGCTATGTCTTCATGTTGTAGGACCTGCTGGAGTTTGCAGTTCACAGTGGGCTGGACATTCCACCGAAACGAAAGTTGCTGTCTAAGACTCATGTTGAGATGCAGGAACCAAGGGTGAGAAGGAGAATGGGCCGGATACTAAAGGAAGTCAAAATGGAGTGTGGTGACAGCAATGCTTCATCCGATGATGATGGTGAGTCCATCGTTACTACTAATAATAATAATATACTTTAATAGCACTTATCTAAAACGATTTCATAAAGTGCTTTACCGAAAGGCATAAAAATAAAAATAGTAGAATACATAATGAGGAGATAAAATAGGAAATGCATTGTAGAAAAGAAGCAGAAAAAATACCAAAAAGTGTGTTTTAAGAAGTAAAAGATTATACTGAATTAGCCATCTTAACTAGCACAAGCACTGTTAGTTTTGAGTTTAGACAATGGGACAGTCAGCAGGGAAGAGTCAGTTTCTCAGGCTACGCTCCAGCTTAAGGTTTTCAGTAAAATCTTTTTAAGCTTACTGAACATATTACTGGACATAAAACGGAGCTGTAATGCATTGGTTTGGAGAAAGTCACATAGATTACTTTTAGTTACTGGTATTATTGTATATGTTTTCAGACTCATCCTCATGGCCGCCAGCCCCGCAGTCACCTTCCTCTCCAACGCCCACAGTCTCAGTCAGAGTTCTCTCCAGCCTCTCCACCCAGGACATGAAGACTACTGGTCAGTTAATGTCTGCAATATCCAGCTGTCACTGTAATGTGTGAGCTCAGTGAATATAATCTTTGAAGACGTATTATGTTTCTTCACAGAAAAAATAGAACTAGGAGAGCGGGACTTGAAAACCATGCTGCAAAACCATAGGGAGAAGAGGAAGCGACAGCCAGTAAGTGGCATCAAGAAAAAAAGGCAGACATAGTTCTTAAAAATGTATTATTATATCACAGTATCCTAATGATTCATTCATTCAGGACCATCCAGACTTGATGACCTCTGATATCCACCTTGGAGACATGATTTCAAGAGTAAATATTGGTCGGAAAGGCTCCACTATGAGTGAGTGAATGCTAAAAAAAATAGAGTAAAATCTTAAGCTATATATGAATGTCTTGCTCCTCTTGATTTGAAGACACAAACTTTACAGATCTGTCTTTACTCTTCACCATCCAGCAGTCTTTGATCTCGCTCTGCCTAAGAAGAAGATGAGAGAGGAGAGGAGAAAGAAGAAAATGCGGACCGTTAAAGTGGAATCTGAGGATCCTTGTGAAACTCTTGCGCCTTCAGAGACGCCGTCAGCTCCACCTGCAAACATCATCACTTCTCTGCCGGACACACCTTCCACTCCACTGGCCAACATCAAGGAGGAGTGAGTCAAGTCCTAGTGCCACGTTCCTTTGCCAATAATATTTACAGTCATATACAGATATTCATACATAAACCGACTTTTCTAGAGTTAACTCTGATGTTCCCAGACTAATGTAAAGAGCCGCCGTTATTACAGGACAATGGAGGAGTCTCAGAGCAGCCCAGTCATGGTGGAGGAGATAGCTGTCAGTTTCTTCAACTTGTTGGAGAACATCTTGAGGGCAGAAAACCTTTCCAGTACTACAATGGTATTAACTCATTACAGACTTTCACATGATGTATGTCTATACACGGCATAAAGAGTGGAGCACAATAGTTCTGACTGCAACTTATATTGTCTGAATTTTGCTCTGTTCTCAGTTAGAGGAGAAAGTCCAAATGTGGCAATCCTCTCCAGCCAGCTCCCTCAACTTGTGGTTCTCTTCTGCCTCTTGTTGGTCTGAGCTGGTTGTTCCAGCCCTGCAGTTCCTTGAAGGAGAGGCCAAAGGTAAATGGTAGCAAACACTCACATTGTAATCATCATGCTTTATTTTCCACCTCATTTATTTCTCCCACTTTCTGTCTGTTGATCAGATGGTATGATGGCGCTCCCCAGTGGCTTCTCTCCATATGTGGAATTTGGTGACCAGTCTCAGCAGTGGAGGTGGATTGGTAAGAGCACTCAGATATTCAAACTCCTGGGTGGTGCAATGTTTTGTATTCAAACTGATTGAGTTTGGAGATTAATGTCCATCACACATTGCAGGCCCCGCTCAGGATACAGAGAAGGATCTCAGTGCACTCTGTCAGCTGTGGATGGACTCCAAAGATTTTGTTGTCAAGGTATTACAAATAACATTTAAGCACTACAGTGTGTAAATACTGTTTTATTTGTGATCCATTTTAAAAGGCTTTGCTGTCTTCTACAGATGGAAAATGAAGAGCTATCAGAGATTACTTCTCCCACACCTAGAGTGTAAGAGTCAAAGTTATTCATCAAGCATTGCACTCGTGACACTTAGATCACAATATACTAAAGTCCTTTAATTGCAATATCAAGGTTGTCGTAGTTAACAGTAATCATATCTGTCATCATTACATTTCTCTAACCAAGCAGTTGGACTGACTATGTGGTACGGCCCAGCACTGGAGATGAGAGACATGTGTTTCAAATCCAGGTGAGTTTATGGTCCTGCAATTTCATTTTTATAAAATGTAATTACCTGTACTGAGATTATATGATTTGAATTATTTTGACATATTTTGTCTTCAACAGGCATGGTGCTTTCACCATTTAAAACTTCTTCAGAGTTTAAAAATGTGATGTTTTGGTCATTAGAACTCAAGAGACAATGGTGTTGAGTTACTGCTTGACTTATGTACTATTTACTGTGTGGTTCAGGTAGCACCTCTGCTCCTGTTGTTTGAACATGAACTCTCTCCTCCAACATACATTTTTTTTTTACCATTAGGAGCAACAGCGGTACGACCAGCCACATAAAGCCTTCACATTCAGGATGCACGGCTTTGAGTCTGTGGTGGGGCCTGTTAAAGGGGTGTTTGATAAGGAGATGTCTCTCAACAAAGCCAGGGAGCACACGCTGCTTCGCTCCGACCGTCCAGCCTACGTCACCATTCTCTCTCTGGGTTAGATCCTCTCTATTTTAACCAGAATCCATCGTCAAGCTGTTCTATTTTTTGATGCAGTTGAACCAAACATGCTATTTTCTCCTCTACCCTTTTCCCTATTCTCAGTGCGGGACGCGGCGGCCAGGTTACCTAACGGAGAGGGAACCAGGGCAGAGATCTGTGAACTGCTAAAGGACTCACAGTTTCTTGCTCCAGATGTCACCAGTGCTCAGGTCAGATCCATTTTGTATTTTACATTTTAGTCATTTATCTCAGAGTGAATTAACATGAGGTAGCAGGTAGGGGTGCACTGTCTTGCTCAAGGGCACTTTGACAGGACACATCCTGTTAATCCTGAGATCTCCCGGTTACAGGAAGGTCTCTCTAACCACTAGGCTGCCCGCATTAAAGAGGATTTTCTTTTTTATGACCATTACATATGCCATTTGGTGGACACTTTTATCTACTGTAAAGCACCTTACAGGATTATGAGTGAATACATTTTTAGCATGAGTGGTCCTAGTGGCAACCCCTAACCCTGGAAGTGTTAATGTATACTAGATAGATGCTGCTCTTACGCTATTGTCTCAGGAAACAAAGTTGTCTGTGGCAATTCATGTAATTGCTTTCTGTTTCATTTAGGTGAACACGGTTGTTAGTGGGGCTCTGGACAGACTTCACTATGAGAAGGATCCTTGTGTGAAGTATGACATTGGCCGCAAGCTGTGGATCTACCTGCACCGCAGTCGCAGTCAGGAGGAGTTTGGTGAGCAACAATATGATGACAATGATTTAATAATCAATTAAAAATTATTTTGCATTATAAAGCTGTCGTATAAACATTAAGTAAAATATTTACACATTTTAGGATTCAGCTGTCCAACTTCATAGGTTGTGCAGTAGTGTAATGATCTTATTTGTTCTTTGCGAGCACAGATTCTCTGTAGTCCCACAGCACATTTGTGGTGATGACACACACTAATTATCACTTTATTTTAATGTCAGCTCTCTGGCTCTCGAGTTGATCAACTGCCTTCCTCTCTTCTATGGAGCATACAGTAACGCTACTGATTTGCTAGTTAAAGATACAATCCACACTGATGAAATTGCACCCTCATCGGCATTGCATTGCCCTATTTATATGCTTGTTTTGTAAACATTGTGTTGGAGAGGGTGGTGTGGTGAAGTGCAACAGCCGCAGCTCCAGGTGAGAGCAGGACAGCTATGGTGACAGAGGTTGGAGCTGGATTGGAGACAGATAAATTGAAGTTGGCAAATCTAATCTAAAAATCAACTTAGAAACAGAACCAAATCAGTATTGGGTCAACATTCGTCCTTGGTGTAGTAGAGACCAAAGAAAATAATATAACTTCAGAGAACATTTTTTTTGTCCAGATGAAGTGAAATGAAATGAGTGAAGCACTGGAAATAAGCTGCTAGTGCCTGAAAGCATGAAAAAAATAAATATATTTGCATGCTGGGGCATATATTGTTGTAATTCCCTGTACAGAGAGGGTGCCCTCAAGCACAAATTGTGGATTGTAGCTTTAAAGTTAGCTACTGAACTGTTGGCGTAATTTGTAGCATATTACATCCATAGATAGAAGCACTGCTAATGCAACTATGTGATTTACTATGAAATGCCAGAGTATGATCATAAAGAGATTTAGATATATATATCACCGTACATAAGTGCATCACAGCAGTCCTTTCTCCTATTCTGAGATGTTATATATTTTATTTAATTTTCACATCAGTACAACTTTTACATATTTGTATTTATTAGACACTGCTCAATAAAGAATAGACTAGACTTGTAGAAAGTTAATTTTACCATTAAGTGATCAAGTTTGATAGCGCTCAGGTGTAGAGGAGTGAAGTGTCTCACCCTGTATGACTGATCTGAATTTGGCTGTTGAAGACCACAGTGCTGCGGCGACTGTGCTGTGGTAAAATTGCAAATTAGACTATTCTCATGGTTTCTCTTTCCCCAATCCAGAGAGGATCCACCAGGCTCAAGCTGCTGCTGCCAAAGCAAGAAAAGCTCTACAGCAGAAACCTAAACCAGCATCTAAACCTGTGAGTTCACCTGTGAGTTTTGCTGTAGAAATAACAGGCGTAGCTGCATATTTCCTAAAACACGCACTGTCAGCATTTTGCTCCTTCACTGTGTGGAGTAAACTTTTGTATTTGTGCTTTTGTAGTGGAAATTCTTGTTGTACCACTTTCAAGTTCAAGTTGTTTACCAGAGTCTGAGCGTAGCATGATACCAGTCTGTTATTTTTCTGTCCCACCACCACCGTGCCTTGGTATGCGGAACATTATGTTGTCATGGTGACGCCTGTCTGTCTAACTCAAGAACAATACATGATAGAAACTTTATACTTACACCACAGGTACTCCCTATTGTGTAGGTGATCTGATTCGATTTTGGAGCACCTTGCTGCATAAATTTGCATATAAAATGACGGGATACTAGGCAGCTCAAATGCCGCTTGAATGAGGACTGCTGATCGGGACTCATGAACCCTGTTTATATTTTAGAAGTCTGGCAGTAAAGAGGGAGGCAGTAAAACCCCTGGATGTCTGGAGGCAGGGCAGGATATAGGTGCCAATCCCATGTCACCAACCCCCACAACCCCCACTCCAAGCACACCTGGAACCCCCAAATCACCCTTGGCCTCTACAGCCACAACACCAACTAAGACGGGAGTCCCTGATACAATCAAGACCAGCCCAGGGTCAGTATGACACAAAATTAGATTCATTGTTAGTATTGTACGATACATATGCCATGTTTCATCTGTATAATTTGATGATGACTCTACTCTGCCCCTTCCCTCTCTCCTAGTGTTCTCCTTGTATCCCCCCCCTCCATGCCCCAGCTGGGAACCATCTTGCCCACCAGTCAGGCCGGTCCGCCTGCTTCACAGCCAGCCACATCTCAGCACACGGCTCGGATAGTGAGCCACCTGGCAGCCGGCTCCCTGCCGCAGGTACGGGTGGTTTCTGCTCAGCCTGGTCTGGGTGCTTCGGCAGGAAGTCAGCAGGCCACACTGATGCACCAGACCCCTCACCAGATCAGGGTGCCAGTCTCTGTGGGAACCAAGAGCATTTCACAGGTAAGCAAACCAGCTGACGGCTAAAGCATAAGATAAAGACGTGTTTATTGTTTTGTATACTGCAAATGTGTAATTCTGTGTTGAAATTATGATATACATAGGCAGTGGTGTCATTGCCTCTGAGGAGTCAGGCTGCTAGTAGTCCAGTCCAGGTGCCGAATACCCTGTCTGTCTCTGCTGTAACTGTGGCCAAACCCCACTCTGGCTCCCCTGGCAGCCCAGCTAACAACCCTGCATCACCTGCTGTCCTGCAAGGCGTTACCAGCCCCAGCATCAAACAGGTTAATCAGTTCGGTTTTATTGAGATATGCATTTAGTGCGGTTAATTGCATGTAAAGCTTTTTTCTATACAGATAGTGAAATATTCTCTCTAGCATGCTGCAAGTTATTTATGGGACAAGGAGCTTTGCTCTCAGACTGCAAAATGGTATTTTAATAAACACATTCCATGATGACACTGCTTGAACGTCTGATGCCAAATGCCAATGAATAATAATGGAACATAGACGATAAAACTACATACCTGCTGTACCCTGCCTACAGTATACCAGTATAGGTGCGGAAATCAGCTTTTTTCTGGTTTTCAACAGAAACAGGGCTACAGCAGATGTTATGGAGTTGAAAAGTTGTTATAAATGAAAATATTCTGTTTGGAAGGGGACCAGGCCAGCAATTCGTACAATGCCAAACAGGAGTTTTCTTCTGTTTAGCAAACAAACAAATGCATGGAGATGAGGTTAGCTGTAGCCTACATTAATAAGGTACATTTAATATACAGGTCAGGTATCTGTTACGTTGTTTTCTTGCTATATGTTACAATGAATGATTCATTCTCTGCCAACTTTGAAATGGAACAGGATTTGCGACAAAGCCATTTAAACAGAATTGCCAGATTCATGATTTCAAGACTCATCTTTTAATGGTTTGCATTTTTTTCTGTGAAGGTGTCCATCACAGGCCAGTTGGGAATGAAGACACCGGGAGGAGCAGGGATTCCAATAACTGCTACCAACCTGCGTATCCAGGGTAAAGATGTCCTCCGTCTGCCCCCGTCCTCCATCACCACGGATGCCAAAGGCCAGACGGTGCTGCGGATCACCCCAGACATGATGGCTACTCTCGCCAAGTCCCCAGTTACAACTGTCAAGCTCACCCCTGACTTCCTGGGCACTGCCACCACAGGAAGCAAGAGCATATCAGCCACTCTCCACGTGACTTCGCCCTCCTCCACCTCCAGCGCAACCACCTGTATAGGGGAAGCCCTGACCAGCAAAGCAGGCGCCGGCGCCTCCACCTTGCTGAAGGCTGCAGGAGACACCGCCATACGTTTGATGCCCACGTTGGCGGTCACTGTGGCTGACCAGAAAACTAGGACCTTCTCCACTGTCACCTCCCCTGACTCTAAGAGCGGTGCCACCATTCGCATCATGCCGGGCCTCGGTGTTATTCCACAGAAACAGGGTCAGACCATTACAATGACCACTGGCAATAAGCCACCCACGGCCTCTACAGTTGCTAACGCTGTCACCATGGCTGCCAGTGTGGTGGGCGGAGCCAAGGGAATCACGGTGGCCTCTGCAGTCTCAGGCTCACCTCTGACCCTGGGAACAGCTACAGCCACTGTGCGGCAGGTCCCTGCTACAGTGGTTACTACACAAACAGTAAGATAATATATACACTCCTATGTGCATTTAACAGCATAGTGAGAGACACTTGAGGTTTGTGTCTTAATATAAACAAAACTATAGTGCAGCAGAAATCTACCTCATATATTTTTTGAGATTCTTTATTGATCCCTGCTCTATAGCTGACCCTGACCTCTGACCTCTGTATGGGGGTGGGCAAGCGAAAGAGTTAGTATTACAAAAAAATGAGAAGAGGTTTTCTTTTGCACTATTGTTGTACACTAGCAGTCAAAAGTTTGGACACACATTCTTCTTTATTTTTACTGTTTTTCACATTTTAGAATAATAGTAAAGACATCAAACTATGAAATAACACAAATTTAATTATGCAGTGACCAAAAGAGTGTTAAACAAATCAAACTAACTTATATTTTAGATTCTTTAAAATAGCCGCCCTTTGCCTTGATGGAAAAGCAAAGGCTTTGGGAAGAAATTCATACATAGGCATCAACTTCACTATTTATATTTGTCTAAAATGCAAATTTCAAGCATTTAAGCATAAGCCTTTAGATCAAAATGGCTTTAAGATAATGAAAAACATAGTACATTCAATCAGGTGTGTCCAAACCTTTGACTGGTAGTGTGTATTAAGAAACATATCATCTGTCATTACTCTGCCCCACCTGTTGAAAGTTGTTTCACTCAGGATCCATCCTCTGCTTTGACACCACTTTAGGGGAAGTTACCTGCACGGATCACGGTGCCCCTGTCTGTCCTCAACCAGCCACTGAAGAGCAAGAGTGTAGTGACCACACCTATAATGAAAGGAAGCCTTAACACCAAGTGAGTTTCAGCATGTAAATGTATCCCTTTCAGCAGCCTCCTCCTCTCTTTTATACACATTTAGGTTTCTCTTGTAAAGAGGCAGTTTCTTTCTTAGCATGAAAGTAGGACATTTGGATCTTTATCCAAACAGAATGAATGAAGAATTTAATTTTAAAGATTCCCTCTAGATGTTTTAATGTTGTTTAATGTTCTAGTCTGTAAGATGGGATTTGATGCACTTCCAGTGTTAAACCCCTATGGTGCCTCCTACACTAGGTTTTAATAAATACTTTGTCTATGTGTGCAGAGGTGGCCATCTTGGATGCCATGGAATATATTTCTTTTTTATCTGTTTGCAATTCTTTAACCCTGAGGAAGGCTATTGCTTGTTTTTAACATTAAAGCTTTATCTGAAGTTCCTGAATTTTTCTCCTCTGCAGCTGTGAGTTGGCCTGGTAGACTAACATCTTTCTCTCCTTCTCCTCTCTCTCTCTCTTGTCTGAGCAGCATCAGCAGTCTGGGTAGGAACATCATCCTGACCACCATGCCTGCTGGCACTAAGCTGATCGCAGGAAACAAGCCAGTCAGCTTTGTCACAGCGCAACAGTTGCAGCAGCTGCAGCAGCAAGGACAGGCCACACAGGTTCGCTTGTTCTGCATCCTTGTCATTTAGGAAAGATGGTAGAGCTTCCTACTTGAAAATAACATTCATGGCAGATTTCAGGTTTTAAATACTGGTAGGGAACTCTGGGTTTTGCAGTGGTCCCTAACTTCCCCGACTCGATGAACTTTGATGTCATCAAAAAGGAAATATCTGTAGTCAACTATAGGGAATGATGTTTTAATTTCAAATATAACACATTTTTCATCAAATTTTTCATCGAACAAGTCATTTTGTGATTAGAACTCAAGTACTTAACTTAATTTTATTACTCACTAACTGCATGTGTGTTCAGTGAAAAAGCTGAGAATAAGCTTTTATTTTAAGAACGGTTGACAGCTTTAATTAAGTCTGAACTTGTGAACACTTCCAAGTAATCAAGTCATTACTACAGTCATTCTCATATGATGTGACCGCAGAATTACTCATACACCGCTTTTTGTACCCCTTCCTCTCAAGTGAAGCAAACAGCAGACGCAGAGGATCTCACTTCTAGTTAAATGTTTCCGTCTTGTTCTCTCCCTCTTTCCTGCAGGTTCGCATCCAGACGGTTCAAGCACAGCAGCTCCAGCAGCACATGGCAACAGGCTCTCCTAAATCTGTTTCCACTGTCGTTGTCACAACAGCACCTTCACCCAAATGTGCACCTGATCCCCCACCTGCACCTCAGCAGTGATATTGTCTCATCAGCCAGCAATGAAACATAGTTCCAACGCACAATATGTGTGCCCATGTTTTATTTAGTTAGTCAGTTATTTGAGTATCTTTGTTCGTGCTCAAGATGTTTAATGTTTGGGGTCATTTGACGTGTCTCGGTTCTTGCAAAACGAAGGCCATGTAACAACATTGTTAGACAAAAATATTATGTCACATTTCCTTCCAACTGTCTGTAGTTGTTTGTTGTTGGCTGTAAAACTTAGTGTTTATTCTTTATTGTCATTCCCATTGGCAGACTGGGATTTACACTGCTGCTGGTTCATCTTCTGTTGGAGTGTTGATCTCTGCAAAGCTCCCAGTATCAAAGACATGTGACTGTTGAAAATGAGCATTTATTTCATAATGCAGTTGATTCTCTAATTATATTTGGATGTTCGTCATACTTATGTGTTTACTTCATCTCCTGAATTTTCATCTCCTAAATTTTGTTCTCCATATTTTATCACTTGGAGCCAAAATATAATGGAAGGCTATGATGAATATTGTTGATTACAACATGCCAGGCTGTTGACAACTAGAGCCATATCCAACAGGTTGCAGTGTTACCATGAAAATGATAATAAACAAGCTTTGTCTCTACTGATGGTCAACAAACTAGACATCTCTTTTTATCCCAACATCTCTGTAAAGACCGACTGCTCTACTGATGTTTCACAAACCTTTAACCTTTAGTGAGATAATGACTTCTCATCTCACAAAAAATATTTTTTATTGCATCTTATGGTTACAGTTGTAATACTCCACTAACACTTCATGTTTCTATACTAATAGGACATTCTGATTGCCACTTTTTATATCTTTCGCATGATGCAATATTAAGGATTATGGGGTTTATTGTTCTATCTGATTCGTATGAATGTTGTGACTTGTTGAGTTTTGTTGTAATACATTATTTTTTTTTCTCTTACCAGGTGTTTCCGTATTTAGTTCACTTTCATAGCAATCAGTACACGCAACAATATCATATAATTTTAACAGATTTTATCAGTGTTTTATTGATTTTTAAATATAATCTAAAGTACAATGTGCAAAACAGCAGACAGTCTTAAAAAAAAGGATTTCATGTCAACATAGGAAATGAAACCAAATTTAAGTAAAATCAAAAAGAACCTTAGTCATGCATTTAATCTTCATCCGACCCTACAAGTAGAGCTTTCTCAGAGCTTGAACTGGAGGATGTATTTCTCATTCCAATCTCGATGTCCCTTCCCCTTCCCGAGCATCGTTTCACTGCCCTTTTGAACAGGAAAGAAAAAAAACAACTTTAAATGACAGTTCCTCTATTAAGACAAACATGAAGAAAAAATTAACAAATTGACATTACACATTAACTGATTTTCTAGTTAAGTGATGAGCTGAAGTATTGCAGAGAAACATGTTCCCTTCAATGTGGCAGGTGTCTGCTTAAGAGGGATAACAGACTGAAACTGAAAATGTTGAGGTCCCTTTCAATATATCTGTCAAGAAATTTTCAGTTTCCCGTAGTTTCTCTATAATTACTCATACACATACTTAAGTTTTCTGAAGAAAAAAAAAGTTTCGATAGATTAGCTTAGATAGATGTAGATTTGAGATACTCTGGAAGGGCTAGTTATACACTTAAGAAAAATGAATTCAAAAGTTTGTTTACTGGTAGTGTATAAAGCATGAGGCAAGACAAATTGCTACTTATTTGTCCCATGCAGGCTTCTCAGAGTGAACAAGTAGCTGATTTGTAAATTTGGAAAGCATCCAACGAGCATCTTGCAGGTAAAGCCACATAATTATCAAAAAATTACAAAGATCAAAAGACCCAAACCAAACCAGACACAGGGCAGTTGATACCAGGCCAGCAAGTGCATGATGAGGGAAAATTAAAGATCAGACTAAAACTCAAGAAATCAAGGTGTCCTTCTACCAATTTAGTTTTCCCTCAGTTTAATTAAATGCAAAAGAGAGCTGTAAATTAATTTGACCCAATTTCCTTTTAATTGAAACTGACACTTAACACTACATGGTTATTCAAGTAATCCTTTATTGGATTAGATGCTTTATCTGAATTATGATGATGATACACAAGAATGTAGCAAAGCTCTGAATATTTAAAGTTGCTTTTGATATTCCTTAGCCTCGACCAGGGGGCTCCAAACTTTTTGGGAAGTAGAGTCACTTTAGACCAGTTTGAGCAGCCAGAATAGTAAAACTGGCTGTGTTGATTCTGATATTAGCTGTGTCCCAAGCCTTTAAAACAGTCCACATGAACATCAATAATACCACCAAATATTATGTTGCATTGCAGCATGAAGGAGGATGATAGTCTTTGCATTATATGGGACAGACAAGTTCACATTATGAGGAAAAGATGTATCTCATAAAGTGGAATATTCAGCACTTTTCAACTTTTGTGTATTTGACAGTGAAGGATCATTTGAATAAATGTAGAGTGGAGAGTCACTTTCTATTGCAGGTTAATGGAAACAAGGTCACATCAACTTGCAGTTCTCTTTTGTGTAGATACCATGAAACTAAGGGGATACCACATAGTAATAACATAAAATGTAATTTAATTTATTGTGTACCAAAACTTTATTACTATCTAATATAAATTGAGCACATTACACATTACTATGTTACATTCAATAATTGTGATGATTTTAGTTACAAAAGGTGTAAAGATTAAGGACAGGATACTTACAACCAAACTGTAGAAGAGGTGATGGAAACTATAAGCAGGGCCACAGCTAAATGCCAGCAGAAGCACATTGTGACAAACATGATGTTGTCATGCAACGTCAAATCCCACTGTGGTCCACTTAACGGGTACAGTACAAATCCAATCTGAAGGAACAAATAGCGTGATGAAGGAACAGATTATCTTTGGTGTCATGCACATGAACATTTTCTCTAATTTCTCTTTAATGCCTGTTCTTGAAGTGTTTACAAAAATGTAATGGAGGTAATGTCCAGAATCGAATGGAAAGATCAACAAGTTCCATATGTCCGCTGTTGGGTTTAATTTAACAACTTGTTTCCCAGTTACAGGAAATAAGTTCCACTCTTGTCAAGAGACTGTCATAATTCACAGATAGTGAAGATATGTCCAATGTGCAGTGCCTCAGATCTCTCTCATAGGTGGCCATTCATCTTTCAGAATTATACTGTCAAAATGACTGAAATGGTAGTTTAAAAATAAGCTTGAGAAACTGAACATAACAGTATATCAACCAAGTCTGTGGAGTAAAAAGCCAGCAAATTATAAGTTTGATTTTGTACTTATTTTTTAAATTTCTATGGAATTTATAACTTTAACAGCTTAAACTGCATTGATGCTTAAAGATATGCACAGAACAATACTGTCTCATAAGTATGAGAAATATTGTAAGTGTTCTTGCCTCCCTTCACATATTAATCATGCACCACAAAATTAGTAATCTGGTTTGTTTAGCAATGCTATGTTGTAAAACATAGCAAAGCCTTCAGATATACAGGTGGTGGAAGCCTAGTAGTGACTTGAAGGTCACCTGTTCAAATCTACGAACAAGGTTGAAAAGTCCGGGCAGTAAAATTTAATAAGTAACAGATTCCATTGTCATACCCTGGAGCAAGGCGTATAACCCTCAACTGCTCTGGTGGAGCTGCCTGGGTGCCAACATTACAACTGGGCAGCTCCCAGGTGTGAATGTGTGTAATTTCATGAAGATGAAGCAGAGCAGTGCTGAAAAAGAGCATGTGTGCTCAGCAAATCCCTTCCCTGGACAAAAAAATATATATCTGAGAGCATTTATCACACCTTTCAGTGGAGTGCAGGGTGAAATTCAGTGGTGCATTTATAACACCAGAGGCTGAGAAAAATATCAGCCATTGATAGTGCTGCAGCTACTCAACACTCATTGTTTGGGCAAGTAAAGTAGGTAAAGTGTGCAGTAGTAAAAAAACACAGTTGGATTTGTACAACTTTGTGTGTTTAACAGACTAATACAGTACAAGATATTCATGTACGTCAAATCAGAAATCTCTGAAAGATCAATAAATATTCAAGGCCGTAGCCACACTGTGTCCCCGGGATCAGATTTTAAACACCACGCCATTCTCACAGCAGTCATGTTGCTCTCACCTGGTAGAACCAGGAGCCCTGCAGGATGAACAGGCACGCCCTGAACAACTCCAGAATGATGTGGTCTCTCTTGAACACCTCCAGCATGGTGCTGGCTGACCCGCCAAACACAGCCACGAGCAGCAGGGAGTGGATGTGAGCGTCCAGCGGGGGGCGACTGTGCACATGGTAATAGAACAGAAACCCTGGGTGATACAGGGGAGTCAGACACTGAATTTAGCTCAAGTACAGATGTCAGTGAGGAGTCTTAATGATGTCACATATGAAAGAAATAACATCGGAGGAATCTAGCTTCCTATGTTGATACTTTGATACTTTACCTTCAACAAAGAGAGCCAAGGAGAGAGCAAGGCGGTCAAGTCCAGTTGGCACTGATTTGGATGCGGTAGTGACAACACATGCAATACCAGAGATTCCAAAGAACAGGTACATGGTGCCGTGCTGCCAGTTCATCAGCTTGACCCAGGAGTGGCTCGGTTCGTCATAGAGGTGAGCGTGGGGCCCATCCACCACAAACTGCTCAACCATAATACCTGCAGTGTGACAGTATGAGACAAGTGACTCAGATAAGACTGGAGCAGGTTTTGAGAGGTTAAATGATGCAGATGCACTGGGAGGACAACTGACCGACAAATGCAGCAAAGATTGTGAATCCTCCCTCAAAGTAGTCCATTTTGTTAAAGAATGATGGCATTTTCTGTCTCGCTTTAGGTTGGCTCTTCCTCCAGTAGTGTCGGAGAGTGTGTTTCACTGATAGCCACAAACCATACAGCAGGAAAAAGGTGCCAGGAATGGCATGTCCTCCAAAGTTGGCCATCTTTTAGTAGGCCTGAAAACATAAGAGATACAGTACGTCTCTATTTTAAAGTTTTGATAAGTTGAAAGTTTGAAAGTTGAATCAATCAATTACACTTCAGTCAGGAACACTTTGGTCACAAGATAAAACCATATATGGCAACAAATGGTAATTCAGTTATGTTTGGCGTTTATGGCTCTGCACTAAGCTGCTGCATCCATAACATCCACACTTTTAGTCAGAAACACTTTGATATTTTGGCTCTACACTCGACATAACTTTGAGGTTTGAGTTTGATGTTGGATGAGAAGCTTAAGAAAAGCAGTCTTTTGAAGTTCCATAAATCAAGAGATACATTTAAACACAAAAGGACTAGAAAGAGGACCTGACAATGAGATATCCAAAGTCAGGTGATGTTTGTGGGTTGCTGACATATAGAAGTTATTGCAAAGTAAATGTTTGACTTAATTGTAAAATGAATTTTTAATGAATTTATGAACAGTTATGAGAACCCCAAATGTAGAAGCATGAGCAAAATGGCTGAAAATGTTCTCAAATAAAGCAGGCAGTCTTGGCTTCCACTTTACAGTAATTGTGTGAGGAGAGTGAAATTTAGTGAGTTTAAAGCCAAAACATCAAACAGAATTTTGTCTAAAACGTTGACACTCAGTTTGACTTTCCAATACCAAGTTTCATATCATATTATGGGTCTCACTGTAAACCATGAGATGTGAAGTTAGAGTATACTCAGATGAGTAGGCCCTTTCATGCCTGCTCATTTGTCTTGCAAAAGTGAAATTCAAATCAAACAGAGCGGTTTGGTGAACGGAGATATTGGCTGCCCAAGATAAAAACATTTTGGATTTCAGTGAAAGTAATACTGGTTGTGCTTATCAAAATGTTACTGGTTGAAAAATGCATACCTGATCAATGTGCTGTTTCCTTGGTGTTTTTTTTTTTGTTTGTTGTTTTTTTCAATGTTAATGGATACATTTAACAACAAAAACTAGAAACATACTGTAGTAGCATGATCATGGGGTCTTCAACAGCATGTAATTAAGAAATTAAAGGCTATGGCATTTTTTTCATATATGATAGTGTCTGAATTTGTGTTACAGGTAGGCCATTTGTACTTAGGAAACTAGTACTTAATAATAATATAAGAAAAGACAATATAATGTTGGTTCATTGGATTCATACATCCTTTAAAAATCTGCTTTCTGTGATTCCTTCTGCTGTCTGTAGTGTCAGTGGGCATTTGGAGCGGGTGTGTTTACGTAAAGGAGTGGTATGTTCTGTCAGACAAGTTTTTCTTGACAGGCCATGTTTGACTTGATTAACCCTGACTTATCCTTTTACCCTGTATGCATCGTTACACATTTCTACATGAACTGTTTGGAGGTACAGGCCAATAGTTAGATGTTATTAGCACCTAATAAAATTACATTTATCTGCGAAGGAAGGCTGCTACTTTATCTTTCTGTAAAAACCAATTTGAAGCAAAAGTGTGTAGTTATCATATAAACTTAGGCTTTACATTTGTTGCACTGCAGATTTTTTCCTGCTCAGATATAGGCAAACTGTAGCAGAAGAGAAAAAATGTGTCTTTCCTGTCACTATAAAAGCCACAGTCTAAAACAGATGATTACTCTGCAATAGAATATTCATACCTTGTTTGCTGCTACTACTTCCCAAACGGTCTAAGTATTGTTGAAAATCTGTGAGTCCTGCTGGCTGTGAAGTGAGTGAGAGCGCTGTGGTCTGTGTAAACTGTGCACACCTGCTGTCTGTACCTGCAGCCGCACTGAGATCATCATGTAGCTCCACCCATGATTTGCATTGCTTTGTGTGACCAAGGACCATCCTCCTGGGAACTAATTTAGACACAAAAAAACAGTAGAGCTATTCTTGTTTTAATCATGCATGGTAATAACAAAGTAATAGTGATTTTTCTTTGTCACTTTGAGTGTAGAATCATTTCCCCATGATTCTGTGAAAGATATTGAGCTTGTGGAAATTATATTTATAATACATCAATCTGTGTTTAAAGTAAATCCACAATTCATTTTGCCTTTCATTTTAATATCTTAAAATGACATCTAAGATGTTACTGCCAGGTTATGAAGAGACACCAGAGACCTGTCATGGAGCACAGATGATATTTAGAGGGAAGCTGGGTACATTTGAGTTAATATATAAGCTCAGAGTCGGGCTGTGTGCTCAGGGAGAGGCAACTGTATATTGGCCCTTTTAAATGAACTTTGCACCGATTTGTTTGCACCCAAAGAAATGTTTATTGCAGTCAATACCATGTTCAGTCGATAATCATTCTTCAGGTAAAGTCAGTTCTCAAACAACTACATTCACATATTGGAGTGGTTTACAAAAATGACAAAACTGAATGTAAAAAAGAATGTAGAAGTTTTCTTAGTGGCTTTATCATTAAAGCTGGCATTGAATTCTCACATTAAATAACTAGAAATGCTAGTGTAAGTTTTTCTTTTACATATGGGGGGTTATAGTATTACACAGAATAATTTCTTCTCTCGAAATGGGTTCTCAGAGGATGGCACTGGAGTCACCAGGGGGTCCTCTTTGGCATGAGCTTCACAGTAGGCCATCAAATCAGCTGCTGCTTTCGATACCTGTGCAAAAGTGTGTGTGTGAGCATTTGTGTGTGTGTTTGTGTGTGAGAGGGTGTCAAAGAGTGGCGTGAGGTGGGCAGGATACAGGAAAAAAGGGTATTTCAAGTTTAGCTAATTCCTTATTCAATTCAACATTGATAAACCATTTATATTAAAATAAAGACATTTTCACATACGTTGGGCATCCTAATGCAATACCTGCAGATTGTTAATTTAATTATCAAGCTGTATACTTCCATGATGTGCTGACTTACCATCATCCTTTCTATGTTGACCTCCAGTTTCAATTGTTCTACCGTCTTTCGGGCATCTGCAATCTTGGCCATGTTGTTGGACATCCTGCCCCTTTCCCACAAAAGTCAGTCAACCTGCATCAAAATCATCTGATGTTTAGACAGTTATCAAATAATATAGAAAGTATATTTTGCTTCATCCACAAAGAACAAAATGATACGATTACTATCTTAATACGCTAACACCGTGAGATTCAAAGTATTGCAGGTATCCATTGCCATGGTACGAGTATGTTTCAATTAGCTTGTTATTTCTGCTCCCTGGGTCTCAGCTGGAAGTGGCACAGGGAGGGTCTCAGAGGAAGAGGGGAGGGGAGGGGAGGGGAGGGGCAGGCGGGAGCAGCTTTCCCCTGAGGGAGCATCCGCTATAGCCGAGAAAGTAAATACACCTAACTTCTATCTGTCACTGTAACGCTTTGCTTTGTCATCTTCTCACAAATGACTGCCTTTTCGCCCTCCTTTGAGAACATGTTCTATTGCTCCCTGAAACATTATGGCATAGCACATTTATCATGCATTGCAGGTGAATGAAACATAAAACAGAGTTGCGATGACATTTCTAACTGTCCTTTCTGCGTGTCTCCTCTGTTGCTCAATTATTGGCACAGACTTCAGGGTCACCTCACATTGTTGACCCCTTTAGAGGGCAGTAAATGAGAAGCATCAGCAGCCAGCAATAAATTGTCTGTGACTAATGGACTAATGCAAGTGTGATTAGCTGATACCACCAATAGTTTTCTCTATGTACAAAATATCTAATTCACACTTCACTTGTAAAAAATGCTGTCAGTATCAGAGCATGTGTTCTGATATCTGATAAAGTTCTTTCCATGCATCTATCTGAATGATTCACAACATCAGATTAATATAAATTGCATATTTTCTGAAGATTGATAATAGCTGATAATAATTCATAACATTACTCACCGCAAGAAGACTGACAGCTTCTATTGGGCTGCAGGGATGGAAGTCCGTTTGAGGTTCAACTAACTGGGTCCTCTACACCAACTTACAGTTACAAATGAAGTGAGATTAATGGCAAAGATGAGGAGGAGGGCTTTAATAGGTTACCTCCTCAAATAATTAGCTGTGGTTCTGCCCCCATGATGGGCTCAATGCAGCAGCTACAGGCAACATGTGGTGTGACCTTCCTCCTGATACAGTCTCTATCACTCGCTTACCTGAGATAATAACTAGAATAGCTTGTGTTTTCAGTCGGAACATTAGAAATATTTCTTAAGAGCCTGAATAGGATTCGATATTTGTTTTGAATTGTTCATAGTGTATTTGACACACTGACACTGATGTTTGAAAAAGAAAAAAAAATATGATTCACAATTTGAAACCACCAGTTTTCCATGTTTTCCAAATGTACAGTCAAGTATTAACGTGTTGCCACTGTAACAATGGTTGCTACATGTAGTGCAGCTTCTCCTAGCACCATGAAACTAAGAGCCTTAGGCTGTAAGGAGGGAACTCTCCAGAGAATAAGATTGTTTTCCATGACTTTAATTCATTTTTTATTTTGAATTCATAATCAGACAACTATCAAGTCTTTACTTTGAGATACATTTACCCAGCACATGCACAATAGGTTCATGGCATGTTTTATGACATGCTTAAGAACACATAATGAATGATCAGTATTTACTGTATAACAACTTCATTATGTGACACAGTTGGAGAGTAGATTTCACAATAAAAGCCCTCCTGATCAACAGAAATTTCAGTTCAACATTTTACATTCAGCAGCTCTGACAGTAAATTTTACAGACAAAAATCTAAAAATTCCAATGTCCTGTAGAATGTAGTTAATGTCAACTTAGACTCAGTCCCAGTCGTTTATTCCACTTTGAAAGACTGGGGAAGTTTGACAGTCTCAGCCTCTACAAAGGGATGGACACATGTTGCCTATCGATGAGGCGTTGTGCTACAATGCAAGGGATGGAGTTGAAAACAAGTTCTGATGGTGCTTCTCTCCCAAAAGGTTCAGTCTCCATCATATTGAAAACCTTCTTTGTCACATATTGTATTTTTGTATTTTAGGTATCTACAAAAGGTAGTTGATAGGTTTTCTATCAACTGACAAAATTGAATGAAGCATACAGTCCTCCAGACTGTTACAACCTGGCTCAAGGAAGTAACAATGAGGGAGCCATACGCCAAAGTAAAAGTTAAAACAATGATTTATTAACTAAAACTAAGGGGTAAACAAACTTCATCAAACCAAAAGAACAGAACAAAAGGTGTGCATAAGTGAGGAGGGAGAGAGACACTGATGGTCTGAAGGCTTTTTAAGCCCAAGGAGTACACCGGGCCCAGGTGCACTCCATCAGTGCTGACGATGATCCCGCCTACCAGGCTCCTACAGGACAGACAAGACACACACAGCAGCAGCCGGCAGAGCGGGAGGGTCGTCACAACACCAAAGTGCATTGTGCAGATTCATAACAGTAGGTGACTCCAAATGCACCATGCTTCATGTGAAGTGACCTAATGAGTCTTAATGTGTGTGCTGTATAATCCCATTAAAAAGGACCAAGTTAAGTCAAGCACCAGACAAATACTGAGCTATTGCAAGAGCATCATCCTTTATATTACATCATATGGCAATATTTATACAATACACTAGGACATTTGATGATATGCAGTGTATCCAAGACCAAGTATTTTTGCACTTCAGGGGAACTTTTGATGACGTGTGTGAGGTTTCTCAGAGGATAGATCTATTTATCTGATAGCTATCCTCCGTCAAGGCTGCCAGTCTCTCCTGTAGGGTTGACAGTTATGCCAGACAGCAGCAGGGGGCAAAGTGGCAGCGTTGTAGAGTTAAATGTCAAGTGCCTCATTAGCATGCGTTTCCCTCCCTGCAGTAATTGGTCTGTCACTGTGGAAGATAAGGCAGCATACCAGTAAGCAACTCCTCCTGCTCCACTAAACCAGTCTCTGTCACTGAAGGCCCAAAAATATACTGTGATTTACCCAGAATCATGTTGCATAATTCAAGTGGTGAACAATCAGTCTGCGCCTGGTAATATGTAGAGAAATGTTTTCTACGCATTGCTGACAAGTATGGACTCCATCATCCATCTAGCATCTCTCCTCTCCCTCCCTCACTCTTACTTGTTAATTCATGACAGAAGCCGTACCACAGGAAATGATAACAGCAGACAGGAAGGGCGAACATTGCTGATTTGCATAAATCAGTATCTTATTTTCAATCTGACATTCACAGATTTACAAACTTCTATTTGACCATACTCTATTCGGTAACGCTTTCTTTTACAGCCCACTAATTACGGTGTAACTAGTTTGTAATTATAGGGTACTAGTAAAATAACAATGCAGTTACAGGGTAACAAAACAAGAAGTCCAGGAATTAAGGGGTAACAATTTTGTAATTATGAGAGATTTATAAGGTAGTTATGGTGTAACTATTTTTGTAATTATTGCATACTTAAAAAATAATTACAGGGTACAATAACGTAATTAGGGGGGGGACAAAACAAATGTTATCGGTGCTTGTTCCCTGTAGTTATGGAGTTAGACCCTAAATTGTTTTATAAAAGATTATGAAGATTTTTATTTTACATTTTATATTCTAAAATTGACATATTTGATATTTGATCTCAACATACTGTATATTACATTCCATAAAGTTCTTGTATGTTCAATTAAGTCTGTTACTGTGTGTTGAAGTTCCATATTTTTACTATGATATATTGTTACAGAAATGTCACCAAACAGCTGGTCTAGGGTCTCCTCTCCTAACATCGATTACCAGATGGACGTATGCGACTTTCTGTTAAACTGTATTTACTGTGGGGCAACCTTGTACTTACCCTAGAATTACTGTGAACAAGAGGGGAAGAAGCACTGCTTTATTTTACAGCCTGCACACCTTGTACTTACTTATAATAATAATTTGATGGGTTTTTTTTGTTTTTTTTTTACAGAAAACAAGTGGTATATTAAAAGATTCTCAGTGAAAAAAACAGCCACATTTAGAATAAATATTGATTATATTGTTAGTAAGAGATATAGAAAATGTCAATGGCCAACATATATTTACTAATTCCATTACATTTTCACTGCTTTAGGCTACAGGTTACCCATAACTGCAGGAATAAAGGTGTGTTTTGAAGAAATGTGCAAAGACATTGTAACAGTAGTGTGCAAATAAAGGTATTCAAATAAAATGATTCAGTTGTTAAATTGTGTAAAGTGGATAGGAAGATGAGGTGCAGGTGAGAGGGTGTTCAAGCAGGACTTTGGCTCATCTGCTTCTGTCTGGCAGGTCTATCGGAGCGGCATCTCTGCTGTTGCAGCCATGTTGTCAGCAGATTTCTTGATATTCCCCCAGAATATGCGGGATAGCCAAGAAAAGAAGCCACGCTCCTTCTTCTTCTTTGGTTTTGTCGACAGGCTATCTTTGGCACTGGAACTCTGAGGTCCTGTAGGTTTGACCAGTTGGACGGGTGGAAGTGTTTTTTCCAGGGTCAGACCGGACAGATCCTTGGTGTCCTTTACAGTTTCAACCACAAGGCTTGGCGGAGCTTTGACCTCAACCTGGATGGCTGGAGTCTGGGACTCCTGAAGCAGGAGCTGGTTGATCCTTCCTTAAGCAGGTGAATCAGGGTGTATTCAGCAAGAGAGACGGGGAGAGCCTCCTCTGAGGTGGAGATATTGTCAGGTCCAGCAGAGAGGACAGAGACTTTTGTTCCCACAGTACATTCAGGTTAATGGACAGTGACAGAGCTTTCAGCAGCGGCCTCAATCTGTGCGCAGGAGTTGACCGTTTCCCTCTTGATGAAACTCTTGAAAAAAGGACATTGTTCTTCCTCCTTCTCCAAGTCCTGGAGGAACTGCATCCGTTTAGAATCAGCTTTGATGATTGGCTCCCATTCATCAAGATGATCTTGAGTAGGGGCATGGTGTGCAGCGCAGGCAGCCATAAATGTAGAACTCACTGATGAGGAAGCATTCATGTGCTTTTCACCAAGTTCCTCCTCCTTCAGGAGGACTGAGAGGAACTGCATCAGGTGAGAATCAGTGCTAGATCAGTTTTCATTTTGGCACTATATTTACACGGGTGGGGCGGGTCGTTGTATCAACATCTATTCAAAGTCAAAGTGTTTGCTGGGAACTCATTCACTCTCCCCACCCAAATTTTCCCAGATGGTCTGGGGGGTTCAGCCAAGCAATGTTCTGGTCACAAACCCGCTTTTCTGGCCTTTACGCTCCTGCTGCCCCAGAAGATGCACCCATGTGTGTGGTGAGCAGGTTGTGGGTGTGGCACAAACACGGGGGAAAAACAATCAGTGTTGCCATTAGTGCATCCCAGAACCACCTCTCTCCAGGCACGCTCTCAACACTGATCAGACATACTGACTGACTTACATCTGAAGCACTGTACTGTGTATCACTGTAATTCATCAGTTTTTACCAAAAGAAAAAAGAAAAAAGAAATGGTTTGGACGAAGTCATATAGGCTAATAAATTCAAATTCATCCCATAGTTATGGGTTAACTGTAAGCTTTCAGTGCTATAAAGTAATGCAAGTCAGTGTTCCACTTATGTAATAGATATCTAATGGCAAAAGAATAAAATAGACACATAAGGTTAGACATATGTGTTTTCATAGTAGGTAGGGTGGCTAAACACAAGAGTGATGTAAAAGGCCCCACCCACCCACACACACCCCCACACACCCCCACACATATTTAGCTATTGCTGCAAAATAAAAAAAATAAAAAAGTCAGTTGATCCATTTTTTGTCCCATGTATGACGATTTCAGCATGGCCAACATGAGTTATTATTACTGCTACATTCAAAGTCTCTTTCTGGGAGAGTGGGAAAGTGCAAACTCCCCCTTACAACGCTGAAAAAATGTTAATAACTTCAGAAAATATTCAACAGCATCCAGGGATGTACCATCATGATTGAATGTGGGCGTGTACGAACAGATCGCTGCTAGCTAAAAGTGGGAAAAAAATAAAAAATAAAAGAGACTGGACGACACCTAGCTAAAATTACTCCTGTGTATGTGAGTTGGCAGCGTATACTCTGTTGATATCACTCCCGAAATTAAACCTTTTCGGTGTCATTTTACTGAGAGAGCTCTCTACCATTTGAGCTTATCCCTAAGTTACCAATCGCCCAGACAGACACAGTACACAAGACTGTGACTTTCATCGACAACAACGGTGTTTTCATGTGCGGGAGAAAGAAAGACGTTAAAAGAGTTTGACATAATGTAACGTTACGGATCGGTTGGTGTTACATAATGCTGCTCTAGGCGTCGTTTTCGGATTTCGCCAGCGTTATTAATCGTAGGGTTTCGATCTGCGAGGATGTGTGGGAGGTCGGGATGATGACAGGAAGATGGCGAGCGGGGTTGGAAGTGAGTAACGTCGGTAGATAGCTTGCAAAAATTTGCAAGCGTGTCATGAAATGGTATCCGCTAACGGTGGCTGTCTCGTGCTGTTACCAAGTGCGTGCAAGGCAGCCTCCGCTCCCTGCAGGAGAGCGTGCATGAATGAATGGCTGTCATGAGTTGACAGCTCTGTTTACACCAACGCAACGTCGATAAGCAGGGCTGCCTGTTTACCACCAACAGTATAAAACAATGCTTTGGGTATGCTAAGTCTGGTCGATATTAGCTGCACGCCCTCATGATGTGTCCAGGTGATCTACTAAGGTGAACTGCTTGTATGTTAGGCAGCTGTAGGTAGCATTAAAATAAAGCTCAGATACAGTAGATCATAGCCTAGGCCTGCAGGCGTTGATAAATTATACTTAGACAAGGCTTTGGTAAACTCTCCATTTACAGTTTGTTGATGTGTGTGTGTATGCAGGCTATTTATCTTCCATTTTGTCCACTTTTCCCAAACATCCACAGAACACAAGTTGCTTGCCATTGGACCGACGGAGCCATGGTCAGTGAGGGAGAAGCTGTGTCTGGCCACATCTGTCATGAAGAGTGGAGACCAGAACTGGTACAATTTCTTTTTGCCTGGAATACCATCTTAGTCTGCAGCTGACGCACCTAGAAATGGTGTTATATAGTATAATACAGTCATAAGCAGGCACTCCGGGGTTTGATCCTGTATGGAAATGTTAAACATTTAATGCTGTCAGGGGTCAAGAGCTGTATGGAAATGTAGAGATTAGGTTCTGGTGCTCAGCATGCTTCTTAGTGATAGGAACGTTCATAGTGATAGTTATGACCTGTATGCATCCATCTTTGTAGGCTATTGAAGATTAAAAACTATCACCCTGGGTGGCACGTTGGCTCGCAGCAAGAAGGTCCCAGGTTAAATTCCCAGACCTTTCTGTGTGAATGAGTGTGAATGTCTATCTGTGTTAGCCCTGTGATGGACTGGTGACCACCCCAGTGCATGCTGGGATACGCTCCAGCCACCTGTGACCCTGAACAGGAATAAGCGAGTAAAGAAAATTAATATCAACCCCTAATTACTTTAATTCTATTTATCTTTGGCAGACATTTTGAATTGGAAGTATATCACTATATACTATATACAGTATACTATATATATATGAAACACTCCAGAAACTTGATTTTTCAAGTAGTAGTCCCTCAAAATGCTAATATGAGGTCAGCATGGCCATTTCCATCTAGGTGATATTTGCCTGATAGACGCACTGATGCCAAACCAGCTTTACCTGCTGGTAACGACACCCCCCTCCAGATGTGAGCGCTGATATGCACAAGAAATAAATACAGCCACGGCAGTAAAGTAACACCAGCATCAAGCCTGTAGTCTGCTTCAGCATTCAGAAGAAATGTATTAATGTGAGAGGCACTCCCGGCTCAGCTCCCTCGGTTGAATATGTGAATTATGGTGTACTGGCAAATTGTGAACCAATAGATTATTTAAGTGTAACAATAAAATGCAAAACCTCAAATAGGATCAAATCTACATATTATAGCTACATTTAAAAAATTACACCTGACACATGTGCACTTTTATCGGTATTATACTGGCAGTAGTAGGTGTTGGGTCTGGTGATTACCATTGAAAACTTGCTTCAGAGACACGCCCACTTCCTGGTTCCCCGGATGAGAGTTGTGTCCTCTGTAAACACAGGTTGATTACAACCACAAACAAACCATTCAGCAACTTAATAGATGTGTCGAAAGCTTTATTCTGTTGATGTGAGTTTATCCCTACATTCTATTCCAAACAGGTGAAGCAGTAAAGTTTTGAGTGGAGTAAATTTTTGTGTGGAACAGTACTAAGTACCTAAGTTACTGATAGGTTACTGATGATGGATTTTTCCCTTTGCCAAAATACAAATGTGACTGTTTCTCTGGATCAGGAAGAGCCAGGTGAGGTGGTTTGGGCATGTGCCCCCCAAGAGTCTCACACTGGAGTTGTATTGGGCATGTCCCACTGTGTGGAGAGTGGAGCGCCTGGGGGTCTGAGGACATGCTGGCAGGATTAAATCTATCAGCAGGCTTGAGGAAACAGCTGAGACTCCCTCAGTAGGAGCCGGGCTCAAAGGGATTTCTAGCTATGTGCTATTATTGCTTGTTCGTGAGTCGGATCCGGATTCGCTCCAAAATTTAATGGGTTCTTCCTTGGCCCATGCTACACCCTTCCACGAAGTTTCATGAAAATCGGGCCAGTAGTTTTTCAACCAGGATGCAAAAATAGTAGGCTTTCTGGGCTTAATTTCATAAACATGTGATTTATCTTACAATTAAACTAAATGTATTAAACTCAACAGGGTGTCTGTCAGTCGAGCCATCAAACCATTTGCAGAACCTGGGCGGCCACCTGATTGGTTCTCTCAAAAGGTATGACAGATTCAGAGCATGTGATATGACAGGGCACAAATACCTGAAACAGGAGTCATAATTGTGACCGCTGCAGTAATTTTACCACATATTTTGTCTGTTCACAAAGCCTTCAGCGGTTTACTTAATACCCTTCATTCCTTCCTTCTATCTTTTCTCTCTATAACATGACCTTAAACATTTTAAAATGTCTCCATCGCAGCACTGTGCCTCCCAGTACTCCGAGCTCCTGGAAACAACAGAAGCCCCAAAGTGAGCACATCACTCACTTTAATCCTTCGCATGCTTTTGAAAGATTTGCAGCTTTATATATTTGACATCTGCTTTGACAGTAGATGCTACACGGCCAACTGACAACTAAGTGTGATAGTATCTGTTACCCTCAGGCGGAAGCGCGGGGAGAAAGGTGAAGTGGTGGAGACGGTGGAGGATGTGATAGTTCGCAGGCTCACCGCTGAGAGGATCGACGAACTGAAAAAGTTGATCAAAGAAACACAGGAGAAGCACAGGTTCAGGAGCTTACCTTTCGACAGCATGAACACATGACCGCAGTTATGAAAACATAGTTATATCCTGAAGTGCATTACTGAGATTTGTTTGAGCACATTGATAAGAGATGTGATGTGTTGTATCTGCAGGAAGCTGAAGAGAGAGGCTGAGCTGATCCAAGCGGGCCATCTAGATTCCAAACTAGAAGAGTTATGGGAAGAAATTGTACAGTAAGAAGCAACAAGCTATCTATCTGATCTGTTTTTACATTAGAGATTAGACTGTCTCTAGATAAGCAAAATGAAATAATCCTATTTGTGTCTGTCAGAAAGAAGAAACTGGAGGAGGAGGAGACAGAGTTGAAAAGAAAGACCACAGATGCTGCCTATCAGGGTATCTTTATATTATATCTTTTAGACCAGTCAAAAAGGGTATTTTTTGGGGTAAAACAAAAAAGTGTTCAGTGTTAGTTACATGCTTGACAACACTTTGTCAAAGTGATGCATGGGGCATCGTTTTACAAAGCAGCATTGATCAAGAGTGCATTATTATAGACAATAAAATCACAACCCTGATTTAGCTTAAGAAACAGTAGGTTGTGAGTACTAATTCAGCCAAAAGCTAATGCTTAGCTGGTGAGTTCTCTACCAGTTTGGATTATAGCAGGAAGTTATAGCAGCAAAATAATAATATTTTACTTGATTTGATGTTTCTTTGATGCATTTTTTGTAAGAAAGATTGGCTGTACCACTGATTTTAAAATACTGTAGTCTGGTAGCAACATCAGCACATGTACAGTAGATGCTTGCCTAAAAAAATAGCATGTCATGCCTGCAGAGCCAGAAAGGTGCAGAGGAGCTTTTGTATGACTGAATTAACAGCGTCTTCACCCTGCTGCCCCTCCCTCTTCCAGCCAGACAGACCGCGAAGAACACACCGAAGCGAGTGCACAGTGTCACCGTGCATTCGCCCTCGGACTGCAGCTCCCCGAGCCTGGACTTCTCACCAGGCGACCCACTCCACGGCCTGACGGATGATCCTGCGTCCAGCAAGAATGTGAGTCACTGCTGCTTAAACAGAAGGTTGAAGGGTTACAGAGGCCTTTATCATGCCTGCCCTTAGGACTGTCAAAGAGTTCTCACACCAGTGTTATTGTTTTGGAGAAATTGGCACCAGCCTCTTGTTATCATTATTTTAGTAGGCCTAATGCTCATTCAAAACAAGGGGGAATCAAAGCATTCCCCTAAAGATTACCACAGACTACTCAGTTTTCATCCTTGAGCTGTAGCAACAGCAGTAATACATAATAGAACTGTTTGAATAGCACAGTTTGCCAGTTTCTGTGAAACAAGTGAAAACTAGTTGAAGGCCAGTGACATGCTTGTTACCTGTCAGCATCTTGGCAAGTAATCTAATAAGTCTTAAGTGTTTTCGATGACAGTCATGGATACAGACTACACCTCTAATCCTTTAGCAACACCTTTCATTGAGACAACAAAGGGTTTGGAGTATAAATAGGTTAGATGTCATATGATGTAATAGTATTTTTACAAATACATACCAGGTGTGGCTCATTAACCACCAGGGAAGAATGAAATCTTGCAGGATACTGAACCTTGAGGACCGGAATTAAGTACCTAGGACTTAAAACAGTCTACTGCGCATTCCCCTCTCTTTGTCACCAGGCCTCGGGATCAGCCAGGTTAATGCCATTGGCTGAGTCTTGTGGATCTGGGAATGATGAGGTCAGCCAAGGGTCACTTCTGGACGACTCCACACAGAAGAAGCTCTTGGGCCAGAAAGCCACACCACCACCGTCTCCCCTCCTGTCAGAGTTACTGAAGAAAGGCAGTCTCTTAACCACAAACTCCAGACTGGTATGTTTGAAGAGACGTATTATGCCAACAATGCCAGATTTGCACTGCCTAATGCCTTCGTCAAAGCTCTAGATATAAGTTTTACATGCTCAAGTCACTGGGGCATCTCATCTTCATCTCATGATCTGTGGAGATACAGTGTTGATCTTTTCTGCATTTTGTGGTGTTGCAGCTTGAATTAAAATTGAATTAAATTGAGATGTTTTTGTCAATCTACATAAAGTTTAATCCATGTTGCCCCTTTCACCTCTTTCCATTGACTTTGCATGCATTCATGCCACCTGCTTTTTTTTTCAGTCTTTTTAAACATAGGGTTAGATGAGTGATGAGCTATATCTTAACGCTTTGCATTATGGCTGAAAAGTTTCATCAGGCACAGAATCTTTTGCCTCATATTCACAGTCTTTCAGGTGCTTTTTTGCAAACTCCAGGTGGCCGTCAACTTCCTCCAGGCTGCTGTCATGTACGTTTTTTCTCCAGGCCTTTTGTCATGTGCTAGGAGTGGCTCCTTTTATAGCAAGATCTCCCATTGCAGCCAAGGAACTCTGTAGTTCTGTCAATCCGTGACCAAGGTCCGTCTTGAACAGTTGCTCAGTTTGGTCAGACAGCCAGCTCTAGGAAGAGTTTAGGTAGTTTCATATTTTTCCCCTTTACTAATGATGGAGCCTTCTGTGCTCTTGTGAACTCCCAACACTTTGAAATAGTTTTATACCCTTTACCAGATGTGTGTGTCTGAATTATAAGGACAGTTCCTTCAATTTCTATCCACTTTGATATAAAAGGTTATTGTGTGTAGATTAGTGACACAATTCCTCATTTCATCCATTTTTGGATTCAGGCTGTAATACTACAAAATGAGGAAAAAGTGGTTTGAATTCTTCATGTACAAGAAAACAGACAAATTGCAAGTTGGGTGGACACTCACACATATGTGTTTATATCCCAGATTGGGGAGGGTGATGTGTCCACTGGTTATATGACAGGAGCACATGACCTGCAGCTGGCTCCGCCCAATCTACCTGTCTCACAGGCAACAGGTACGCATACACAAACACACACACACACACACACACACACACACACACCCATGCATACACAAACACATCCACAAACACCAAAACACAGAATAGACACTGGATCTATAATTTGTTTAAATTCTATACATAACCTATCTGCATGTTTTAGGAATATTTTTGAAGTGAAAGTCTTTTGCATCATTTATTAGCAATTACAAATCCTGTACCAAGAATTAATTGGTGCATAACTGTAACTTATATTTGTTTATTTTGCTACTTGACTCTTAAATCTATGTATGTGCTGTCTACATAGAAAGGTGGTAGTATCGTGTAAACCCTGGCTAGCTGAAGGCCTCCACTGCTTTGTCTGCACTCTGCGTGTGTGTGTGTGCGTGTGTGTGTGTGTGTGTGTGTGTGTGTGTGAATGCTTGCATGTCAGGTGCCCCTACGTTGTCTCGTCTCCTGGAGGCTGGTCCCACCCAGTTTTCTGCCCCGTTAGGTTTCATGGCCAGTCCAGACTCTGCCTCCAGCGCTCCTCCGTCTGCTGCCACTCCTGTTCCTTTGGACTCTCCTGCCTCCGCAAGTACAGGTCCGTCCCTTCCCCCTTCCCCCTTCCCCCTTCCCCCTTCCCCCTTCCTCTCGACCTTCTGTTTCCAGACTCACTGCTCAGACCACAGGCCATTCCTCCTCACTCTCTTCATATCATCTGCTTTGTAGCTGAAGTAGAGACTCTACAGCATAATGTTTTCTAGCTATTTGATGGTCATCTCTTCCCAAATGAGCACAGATCCATTTCCCATGATCATTTTCTGTGCAAAAGTAGAATAAAGGCATAATTATAACAATTTAGAGAGGAAATCACTATCATTATTATCCTTAAAGTGGCACTTAAGCAAAAAACAAAGCTGAGTGATTCAAAGCTGAGTCTCATTTCACACATATTCCAAAAAACATTGTTGCACAGTTTCATCTGCTGGAGGACACTGAATCCTTGTGTTGTGTAAATTAACACTCAATTAAATTAGATTAAAGGAGAGCATGAGCCAAAGATTCAGTGATGGAAGACACTTTCCAAGCTGATTTATATAATTAGCATAGTGAAGAAGGCCTCTGTAAATGCATCACAACCAATAATGAAGTAAAGACCACATCTTAATATTTCTGAAGGTATCAGTTACACCAAAGGTAAAGGCAAAGAAGCGTTCAGATGCATTATGGGTGAAATACCCCTTTAAATAAAATCTATAGATGAAGTTTGAGTAAAACATGATAAAAATTAGAAGCTTTGTCTGTTAAGGCAACTAGGTCCAAATCAAACAAGAGGGTGATTACTACAACCTAGATTTTTACTATTAGTTTAAATTTATATTTTGACAAAAATAGAAGAATATCCTTCCCAGTGAAAGTATTTTTCATACATCTAACAGTCCCAACTATTTATTTTTTTAGAAAATTAGCAAAATGTCAAGGAGGCCAAACTCGAACCACTATATGTGCACTAACAAAATCTGTGCAAATTGGGAATGATATGGGATGTGGATGCTTGTCTGTGTGCAGAAGGGGATGTGATGGTGCCATCTGTGCCCTCTGGATGCCAGCCTGTCTCTACGGGGGAAAAGGTATCTGAGCTCAGTGAAGAGGATGTCACTGTGTCCTACATGGGGGACGAACTGGACCTGAAGACAGTGGGGGACATCATCGCCATCATTGAGGATAAGGTGCAAACTGACAAAAAGTACTTTGCATGAGTATTTTCTCAGTACTGAGATCAGTTATGGATAAACTAAATAATGCAATTAGTGTGTGGAGCACCTGCTTGTGGTGTTAAGGTGTAGAGTCAGATCTCTCCTTCCACAGGGGGATGAGAATGCGGAGGCTTTGGACGCAGCTGCAGTAGAGGCTGCTCTGTCCCTGTGTGAGGAGAATGGCCATGCCCTGTCTAGTGCCTGGGAAGCTGGGCCTTTCAAGACCCATGAGTCTAACCCCGTAGTGCCCACAGGAGTCCCACACCCCTCGTCTCTTCACACTAGCCTGGTGGGGAAGACAGAAGTGTT
Source organism: Centroberyx affinis (assembly GCF_046629955.1). Classification (NCBI taxonomy): domain Eukaryota; kingdom Metazoa; phylum Chordata; class Actinopteri; order Beryciformes; family Berycidae; genus Centroberyx; species Centroberyx affinis. The sequence goes on from NW_027282871.1 coordinate 156,898, forward strand.
GGAAATTCAGGGTGGGATCTCAGCTCCGCTCTCCTCTCCATGCAATAGTCAGGATAACTGTCTCTCGGCATTCCCTGTGGGACTAAGGGGCCTTCCTCCCACCTCCTCGTCCTCACGCAGCTCAAGGATTTCGGAGCACTCCCAAACTGGAGCGCCTCCGCAGCCTGAGGCAAAGGGAGAGACTGGAGAGGAGGTGCATCAGGAAAGCCAAATTTCATTGGACGTTACCATAAAGTGTGAGAGTGAGAACTGGGCTCAGCAAAGACCTGATAAACCCCATGGAGGTATGCGCATCCATGCATAAATATTAGTATTCACTTGCTTCAAAACATGCAGTTTGCATGCAACTATGCATTTTGCATAACCATTTCCTTCTTATTATTCATCTTTACTATCTTGGCAGACTCAGTATTAGAAGATAGCCCACTGACAGAAAGGCACCCCAAGGTACACCACCCAATGAGGACAGAGCTAACATGATGCCTGTAATTGCTGTACTGAAATGCAGTGTGCGTAGCTCCACATCTTTCCTACACAGTAAGCTCCATTAGAATCTCTCTGCGTCTTTCTCCATCTTCGCAGGAGATGAAGGCAGAGGACGGGGTAAGTGTTGGGGAAGGGGAGAATTCCTCAGGGACTAAAGCGGACTTGGAGGGGAACGGGCCAGCAGCGTGCGGAGCGGAAGAGGAGGGGGACGGGGCGGAGGCGTTCCTGTCGGAGCCAGACGGGGAGACGGAGCTAGAGCCTCCGGCCAGCGAGAGCGAGGACGGATACAGCCTCCACACTGCTTCGTCATCTCTGCAGCTCCACACAACTGCAGACTCCATCCCCAGCAGCCCTGCCTCCTCTCAGTTGTGAGTAGCACACACTCATGCTCACGCAGCAGGGAGGGAACAGTGTCATTATAGTGAGCCAGAACAAGGGTATTACATGTGCAGTGAGAAATGGTGGTGAAGTAATGGCATTGTTTAAGTACCTTTGCTTTTCATATCACCTGTCATTTCTCACTGTGTCATGCTGCAGATCAGGTTCTCCTTGACACTTTCCTTATCACTATTCATTCTGGAGAAAAGTAGTACAAACTTCCTCCTTCCGTGTTTGTTTTTTTCCATGTTGTCACATGCCACTGTTTTACAGCTCTGTGTGCAGTGAGGACCAGGAAGCTATACAGGCTCAGAAGATCTGGAAGAAAGCCATTATGCTGGTGTGGCGTGCAGCGGCCAATCACAGGTTAGAGTTCGACTCTGAACAATTACATCTAGCCAGTGATCCTCAGCCTCTGATATCTTTACATTTTTCAATTCTTTGTACCATTACTGAAATAGTTCTAATTTTAGTTAACCTGTTCTAGGTATGCAAATGTCTTCTTGCAGCCAGTAACAGATGAAATTGCTCCTGGGTACCACAGTATTGTGCACAGGTAAGCATTGGCAGTGTGTTGTGATGAGGTGAGGTGATGAAGTGTGATTAGGTTAGCTATAGCACATTTTTTGGCTGATCTTTGGTGCCAGGTGATGTCACTTATGTACAACAGGTGGTGACATCACCTGGCGCCAAAGATCAGCCACTAGCAGATGGCAATTTCTGTAGCATGCTTTTTACTGTTAGATGTCAGGCTTTACACAGATTTGGGTTTGAAGTTTAGTTATTCTTTAAAGGGAAACCAAACACAAAATACTTTTCAGGTTGGACTGAGGTTAAAAAAGCATGCTATTGCAATTGCAATTTGCTATTGGCTGATGTTGGTTGCTATTGGCCGATCCATGACAAAACAGGTAGCCAAGATCAGCCAGTAGCAGATTGCAATTAACCAGTAGTTGTCAGTCCAACCTGAATTCTCTGTGTTTGATTTCCCTTTAATGTTTTGTGGTGTGGTCAGTTGTCTTATACAATCAGATGCCCTGGTCAAAAACTCTCCATCAGCTCATCTTTCTAAATTTCTATACTTCCTCTCCTCACGCAACAGCGGTCTCGGCTGTCTCTTCATAACTCCAACCTCCCGTTTGCCCCTCACCCCTACCCCTACTTCCAGGCCTATGGACCTGTCCACCATAAAAAAGAACATTGAGACAGGTTTGGTACGAACCACAGCTGAGTTCCAGAGGGACATCATGCTGATGTTTCAGAACGCCGTCATGTACAACAGCTTGGACCACGATGTGTTCCACATGGCTCTGGAGATGCAGCGCGACGTCCTAGAGCAGATCCAGCAGTTCCTAGCCACCCAGCTCATCATGCAGACGTCCGAGTCTGGCATCAGCGCCAAGAGCCTGCGGGGCCGCGAGAGCACGCGCAAACAGGACTCCACTGACAAGGTGCTTCAGTAGGGTTTTGATGAAGGCAGAGAGTAGGTGAAAAAAGAGATAAGGGTGAGACAATTGGCTGGCTTGAAGATGATAGATGAACAAGAGTGGTAGTAGATGCAGTTGTTTTTCCAAAAACTTGCATTTTCCAGCAATTAATAAAAAATAAATTCCATGTGTGCATGGGGTGTAGTTGGCATAGTGATATCCAAATTCTCATGTCAATTTTTGTTGTCTTTTAATCCCAATATAATAATGAATATAATAAATCTTTTACTGTACACATTTTGTGCATATTCACTGTTGACACATTTGGCCTTAGGACTAGGCACTGAAACACCTTTATTATTTCCTTATTCACTTAATTCTCTCCTGTATGTGTGCTAAACCTTTATCATAAATAATGACCACATTCATATAGCTGCAATAGATTATTGAAATGCCCTATATTGTGTTTATATTGAAACTTTTTGAGTTGGTGCTTTACCAATTCCTGTCTAAACTATATATTTATTTATATATTCATTATATATATCCTATATTGTTACTGACTTCTGGCTGTGTGTGTATATGTTGTATAATTTGTATGCAAGGATACGAATTTGCACATGCACTATGGATACATGAGGCCTGAGCTGTTACCTTTGATACTAATAATACTACTTATTACCCTTATCTAACCCATGGAATGTAAAACAGATTCCTTTGGTTTGTCCTGCTGTAATCTTCACATCTTCACTTGTGTAATGGTGGTAATTGTTCAAGTCCCCCCAGCCCCACTATCTTCCTTGTGGGTGGAGAAACAGTGTAACAGCAGTGCAGTGAGGAAGTAAAAATTGGAACCTCTACAATGGCTATCTGTTGGCCTATATACAAATTCATAGAGAAATGTGCTGTAAAGGTATTGCTCATGAAGAGGCTCATTGTTAGATATGTCTGTTCATCCTTCCTTGTGCTGAATGTATGAGTTGTATTGGGTTTCTGGAAAGTAATCATTCATTGCCATGCAATCTTTTAGATTCTTGATTCATCTTCAGTCCTTTCTCTGCCCCTCTTGTGAGTCCGAGCTCTGACCTGCATCATGTTTCCTCTCTCAGGACAGTGTCTCCATGGCCTCCCCTGCCTTCCTGCTTTCTCTTTTTGTAAGTACTCATCCTACAGCCTCCTTCCTGAAGAACCTTCCCTGTCTTGCACAATTTTTGCCTTTTTTCTTCTTGACACATGCACAAAATAAACATGGCAGAGCTATATATACATGAAGCAAAACTCATTCATACACGGCCTCATGATCCAGAACATGTTCAAACTAAATCTGGGAATTAGCTTGGCTAATTTCAGCAAGCTGAATCAGCTCGGTAATATGTTAAAGTATAATATGTTTAAGTATAATGTGAAAGATTGGTAGAAAGTTTAAATATGTATTTCAATCAAGTAACTTGCTACTGCCAGTTGAGTTACATAAGTGGACACTAACTCTGATCTAACAGGCGGTTTCTTTCTCTGTGTGACTGTGCAGGATGGGGGCACCAGAGGGCGCCGTTGTGCCATTGAAGCAGACCTCAAGATGAAGAAATGACCACAGACAGAGTCTCCCCAGTTAAAGTGAATGGCATAATTCTGAGACTTAACTTATTTTCTATTAGCTGCACATGAATGCTTGCTTAAAGTGCAATGAGCATAATGTGCGATGTAATCCTTGACTTGCAGTCTAGGCAGACTGTAATGTGGAGACGCTCATTTCTTCCGAGCCAGCCGTACATACATGGATTACATGTAATCCTAGAAGAAAACGACCCATTGAGATGGACTAGCTCAAATCTTTCATAGACATAGCTTCAAATAGTTCTAGATTTAGCCTGCTCTGGTTTACAGGTTGCATAAATGAAGACTAGAGCTACTCCAGGACTAAAGAAGGGCTTAAATTAAGTCTCCAAGGGGTCAGGTTCAACTCCAGATTAACATTGTTGGTCAATGGTTGTTTTGGGGAATAGGCTGTGTCAGTGATAACCACTTAAAAGCAGAGGCCAAAGACAACACATTGGTCCAGGATTTTAATTAATCTGAGCCCAAAATATGAATTATCATTTCAAGCTTTTTCAGTGTTGGTATAAAATCATTTGATTTGTTTAAATTTTCGAATTTTTAATTACTTTCAGATCATTTTTGATATGGGGTATAATAATTGTGATCAGTTGGTTTTATCTCTACGCTACACTTGCAATGAAAAAATAAAAATTACGTCATGGGACATGCGCTAAATCCATTTCAGGGTTTTGAGAACATTTCATATCTGGACATCATAGTCCAGAGGAACATTTTAGGAAGTGGAATTTTCCATAGAGAGGTTAATATAATATTATAGTTTGCATTTCATGAGAGATGACCCTGATTACATTTCAACTAAAAAAGAAAAAAAAAATCTGTTTATGATTATGATTGTACATGAGCTGCTAAATATGAAAAATTATTTTTAATTTTTCAAGTTTTATTGGCATTGCAATGGACTTAATAGTTCATAACCGTTTCATGAAAGACTTTTGGCAAAGTCCATGACATTCATGAAAGATGTTGTGTTTGTCAGTGGGGAAATGCTTGGGGATTTTCTCAGGAACAGATGTGACCAGCAGGGACAGTAGTAACACTTTCCCTCCACATGTCACACTCTTCTTAGCAGTTATAAGGAAGGAGGAGAATAAGAGGATAAGAGGAGTGAAGAATCCAGTCACAGCATGATCCACTGTTTTATTTTGTTAGGAGTCGTAGGAACAATGTAGTTTTTAAGGACCTTCAAACACACATCGACAATATAACAGTGAATCTTTCCCCTCACTCCTCTGCAGAACAGCCATCTTAGGCTTCAGTGTTCAGTAAGAAAAAACAACAGCAAAACCACATTGATCACTGCTTTTAGATGAAGATGCACAGCTTCTGGGGCTTTTTGGGGGCTAATGAAGTACAATCCCTGCCCACTCTGTACAGAATGTCAATTTAATTATATTACACCACAATTCCTGTATGCCCACCACCAACCTAGCCACCCTCACACTTAACCTCACATGGAGAAGTACTGGCCAATCAGAGCAGCACATTCTGGTTAAGATGAGCCATCAGGAATCCAATCCATATTGACTGCAAAAGACAATCCATATTTTTAGATTCTATTGGCAAAATGTAACACGTTAGATAAAGTATACTCCTGAGAATCTATGTTATATAGTCTTGGCCACACAAACAGCCCACACCTCCTCCCAAACAGCATCCACAAGGTAGAGGAGCTTTGATGAAAGATTACCGGTTTGAATGATATTTTTGGACTTGGCCTCTACTTAGTCATGTTCTTGGAACTCGATAATCACTGTCAGTAACCCCTTTAGGCCAATACTTTCATGTAAATAAGTTAAATACAAGTTGGCTTAAACATTTCCACAGGTTTGATTTAATCAGTCAACTTAATAATAGGACTGCCACTTGGATGCCTTTTTTTTTTGCAACAGCCTATTTTTGCATTTGCAAATATGTGTGTTCTTCATATTGCGGAAGAGGATTAGGGCCACGTGAAAAATGTGAGTTCTGAGATTAATCTCAGAACTGAGAATATGCTGAGTTTAAATCAGAATTCTGAGAATGTAGTCAGAATTCTGAGACTAAAGTCAGAATTGAGTTTAATCTCAATTTTGAGAATGAAGTCAGTATTCTGAGATTTAAATCAGAATTCTGAGATTGAAGTCAGAAACTTTTTCCTCAGAATTCTAACTTTAATATCAGAATTCTGAACTCAAATTTTTCATGTGGCCCAAGTACTCTTCTGTATCTACCGAATCCATGAGCCTTCCCTTTAAATTTCCAAAAAAACACTAACAAAAAACATCAGGTTCTTTCTGTTTCTATTGCAGCTAATCACTGTATTAAATCCATGCACTTGATCAGCATCACAGGCTTGTTAAAAGGAACACAGACATACTTTAATAGCAGTGGAGCTGTATTAGTTTGATAGCTCAAATGTTGAACAAGTGTTGTTAAAACAGATAAAGCAACTTGTGCAGAAGAAGGACTAACTAAATCAGATTTGAACCATGTCCATGAAGTTTGAGCCTTGTCCATGATAGACACTTTAATATTCTGGTGTGGTTATATTAGATCAAGGTCTATTTCTAGCTTTATCTAAGTTATGTCTGTGAAACAAGCCCATAGTACTTGAAGTATTGGCCCGACTCATGATCAATGAATCATCCATCTGTGAAGCGTTTGGCCAGATCACATTTAGGCTACAATGCAAACGTACAAAAATGTAACAAGTAGCCTACAGGCATGCTTCGGTGTATGTATGATGCTTTTCTAAAGGCAGTAGTGAATGGTTTAAACAATAAATATTGTTGGTGAGATTGAGAGTGGCTTCTCACTACTTGAGACTGTTGTGTAATGTTTTATAATGTAGTAAACATATTTTATGCTGACCAAAAGATTTTGGCTTCCACTTTCTGCTGCCTGAAAAAGACACCAAGTCAACAGGAGATAGTAAAAATGACCTTATGCTTTAATCAGGTACAGTGGTGGCTCACCGAGTAGAGCGCGTACCATAAGGCTCAGTCCTTCTGCATGTCCTCCCCTCTCTCTCTCCCATACCTTCCTGTCTCTCTCTCACACTGTTTCTATCAATAAAGCATAAAATGCCTAAAATAAGTCTTTAAAAAAAAAAAATCAGGTACAATGTTAAGTTACAATAATCACTAACTGAATATGTATGCCAGTTGCACATACCACTACTGTCTGTCTGACCTGTATCTTTCATGTGCTGGCTTTATGATCTGACCAAAGATGAGGCATTCAAAGACTAAAACCACCAGTGAACAAATTCCTTTATTTGGAAAATGAATCATAGATACGCCAAAACATATTCTGGCAACATCTTTCAATTTCTGGTATTTTTGGCTGAAAAGCCATGAAAATTGAATTCTGCAGTGTTATGCTGCTAAAGTGTACTACTACCATTAACTGACACAAAAACATGGTTTTGTGTACATGAAAGCAAAGGTTTTAGAAGTTTTTAAGATTGTGTTTGGGCCTGATCATATGGAAACTTCAAAGTAACAGCTAAATGCACTAGATGAGAACATTTTCCTTAAACAGACAATCTAATTAATAAACATTTAGTGTGTAACAGTTGAACATGAAGATGTGTTCGCCAAAAATAAATATATGAATAAATTAATTACTAGAACCTCTCACTAGGGTGCATGCAATGGGAGTATGATGTGTGGGACACAGGATTAAAATATGCAAGTATAACTCAAAAATGCTCCAGATGAACCTGAACAATGCAACAGTATGAGAACAGCTAAGGCAGTTTGGCGAAGTCTTAGTGCACAGCAAAAAGTATCAATGTCTATGTAGGGTTTTCATGGTTTTGGGTTGGTGAAAAGTTGTCACAATCTACAAAGTTAGTGTCCTATTCATGACGAGACATCACAAGTAAAAGTCACGATTCTCTGGATTCTAGCTATGGGAGAAAGTTGTTTGTGTCCACAAATATTTAATAGACCTTATAAGATCATTGGAAAAACAAGTGTTAATTCTGTTAAAGGATCGATTTTCCCTTTAAAAACAAAAAGTGTCAGTTTTATAAAACGTCCATATAAATGAAATGTGTGGCCTTTATAAAACATCTACAAAATTTGGGCTGAAAACCATTTTTCTGAGAAAACAAATTATTATTATTTAAGCTTGTCTAAATGATGTGAATGAGGAAACGAAGGTGCTGCATGTCACTTTTCAGAGGGTTTTTAGTCCCAAAAACTTGCACTGGCATTGCTAACAAATAAGCTTCCAATATCTCAAACCAGAAGCACTGAGGAAAGTGCTTTTTGGATGAACTGGAATCCCTGTTTGTGCCAAATCAGATTAACTTCTTCAAAACATGGCCGCTTTTATGCAACACTCATCAACGCTCATCAAATCTCTCGAAGCAACACTCAAAACTCAAACGTATGCCTTCAGCTGGAACACTGGTTACTGCGTGGCAGAAAGATAAACTGTACAATCTATGCAATGCCAGAAAACACTCATGCAAGCAAAAGGACGGAGAGGTGTGAAAGTCTTCTGTAGGAGAGATAGCTTATTTTTGGCAAGCACAGCCTTTTTTCTGTTTTTTTTTTTAAAACAAGCACATTAGTCAGAAAAATGTCATGTTGGTAACATTTCCAGCTCTACTGTGCCTCCTATTGTGATAGTGCAGCAGGTCAATTGCCTCATAAACCACAGTATATACGCTATAGTTCCTTCTTTTGTTTCCATGTCTGATCTGCATATGCTTTAATCATAAATAAAAGGTCCTCTGTCATTTCACAGTACAGACGCTTTCAGTTTTGTTAGACTACAGTAGTATGTAAATCACTGTACTGAAACTCACTTATATTACTTCCTACAGAAAAAGATAATGCTCGAGTAACATTCACTCCGAATACCTATTAAATAAATACTCTAAAACTTAAATGAGGACGCAAAAACAATCAAGAAAATAAATTAGTACAGCTAAATCACAAATACTAAAAACATAACTAAGTGGCCGTTCACACAGAGAAGCGCTAGGTGGCGTAGGTGCAAAGACAACGATATCCGCGAGTGAGCAGGCGTGTCTTTCCGTTGAAATAGTAATAGAGTTCAAAGCATTTTTTCCTCAGCGGCGCCTCTCTGTGTGAACGGCCCCTGAATAGAACATGTATATGTGAACATACAATTGCCTTCATAACCTCGGTCAGGGAAACCCCAAATCATGTCATGCCATTTCTATAAGAAAGTTTAAAGGCTCTAGGACATCATACAACACTGCCGTAGTGAGTCTGCACTTCATGTTGCCATCAGCACACAGCCAGGGTCGGCAGCTTACATGCAGCTCTAGCTTCTTCCATCCAAGAGGAGAGAAGGCACATTGTTTCAGCGGCATTATCTGCCACTGTGCTCTACCCAAAGAGGCATTTCTCTACAGAGTGGCCAGATTGACTTAATTTAACAACTCTATTAACTATAATATTGTATAGTTGGAGAAAAATCTGGAAAGAAATGCCTCCACCTCCTCTCAAACGCTCCTCATTCTCCTCTCTGTCGCCCAACAAAGCGATGTAGCTTGTCGCAATTGTCCAGCCTCATAGACTCTGCCTTCTGCTTTAACCTTTCGTCCCGGTACAGTTGTCCAAGGTTTGCCAAATCTGACTCTGAAAAGGAGAATAGAATGATAGAGAGAGAATAACATATCACAAATATTTGTCATCGACTTTTACAATTTACATTGTCCAACTGGATGTGACCTGAAACTGCTTACGTGACCTGGATCACATCTAGTCGACTACGTCATAAAAAATGCTTGTCAGTAAAAGTTATCCATTACCCAAACAAGAGTAGAGCTTTAGCCAAGTCTGTGATACCTGCCTTATAACTACAACCATAATCCATCCATGTGAGCTGACTTACTTTGCTGTTTCTCCTTCCAGCAGCTGTTCTGCAGGTGCTCAATATAGTCGCTTTCAATGGTTTTCTCCAGCTCCTCCAGTGCAGCTCCACGGTACTCCTTCTGAAAACCTTTATCCACATAGTATGGTACACCCATGTGCTGCGTTTCCCTGGACACCACCAGCCCCATGGCCCTGAAAACCAAACACATAATCCAAATTTACTGACTGGAACCATGGTGCCATGGGGGATCACAGTTTTAAGGACAAGGGAGTGTATTTCAATGCCAGTACTCTTTTTAGGCTGATGGTGGGACAGACTCACGGCTTGTAGAACAGACTGTAGGGGGGGTTAGTGGCCATCATCTGAGTAAACACTGATATGAGGATTAGCACCAGCACAGGAAGAAGCTGCAGGAGGGCCGTGAAGGTGTTCTGTGGGAAGATAAAATCACAACAGATTAGAAAATCACAACAGATTAGAAAAACACACAGTATGTAGGCTACATTGGTAGAATGTAGTACTTTTGTTCTTTGAAGCAAGTCTCCTTAACTCTATAAAGGCACTACAGTTAAGGGGAAAGTATATGAGTGACAATCAGCAACCTTCTTTAAAATGCACCCCTCAAACTACCTAATTTCATGTTTTCCAGTAGTTCTCGTGGTAACGGCAAATATATAGAGCTTGCTGTTTAGAATAATGCCACATCTACAAAGGAAGATTACAGTGTGAAATTCTGCTTGTTTCAGGGGGATTTGTCTTCGTGGTTAGTGAGTCACTGACCTGACTGCGGTTTTCCTCCACCTCCTCCTCGCGCCTCTCATAAGCCCGCCGACGGCGAGGCTGGTAGAACTGAGAGTAGGAGGCTCCTCGGTTGGTGTACACGTGGATATTGCCTGAAGGGAGACATTATACAGTTCTATAGCGTCTCCTCTTCTCGCCAGTGAGATACATACTTGCAGTAAATAATCTTACTAAGCCCCCATCCAACCAAACACTCATGACTCACGACCACTTACCTGTGGGAAACCTTCCTCCAAAGAAAATGTTGAAGAGCTCTTCAGGGGAAATGTCAGCCTCAAAGTCTCTGTTGAAGCTTCGGTAGTGTCCATGGCGACCATGGGCTGAGTGTTGAGGTGCGTTCCCAGCTGAAGATTGATCTCCGTACTGATCGTACTGCTGCCTCTTCTCGGGGTTGCTCAGCACTGCGTATGCATTGCCTATTGCTGTTGAGAGAAGAGGGAAACATTTTGTAAAAGGCATCGAGATCAGTGGCGTTGCATCAGGGAATCGGCACAAGCATCTGATACAGCTGCACTGAGTCAAACAGCTTTGGAAAGGCAAAAGCTGAGAAAGGGGATTGTAAACAAGAATCTGTCGAACACAATATGACAGCAATATAAGTTGATAATAAAGTAATTGCTCCACTTTGAGATGACACAGACACCACTCTTTCTGCTACTCGCCCTTCTCCACCTATTGTTAGTACCTATGCTGTGTGTGACGAAGGTGGAGGCTTGTTTTTACATCCCAACTACTATTTTGTTACACGTAACCAGTGTTGTGTTGGAAATAGAGTCATATATGTATTATGTCCTGTGCCCCAGGACGGTTCAGTCAATACTTGTGAACATGACCCATACGATTTTTGTGAGTTCTTGCACCCAAATTAAGTTTAAATTCTGGTTCATACCTGTTAGCAATGCTAGAATATGAACTTCATATTCCTGTACCTTTGAATGCATCAGTGGCTCCTGGAGCAAAGTTCTTGTCAGGGTGGAACTTCAGTGCCAACTTCCTGTATGCCTTCTTCAAATCTTCATCACTGGCATTTTTGGAAATGCCAAGGATCTCATAAAAGTCCTTGCAATTCTTTATCCTGCAAGATCACAGCAAACTGCATGTAAAACACAAGCCTGAACAGCAAAGTTACCAGCAGTACTCTCCCAAACCAATATGAGGTTATTAAGTGTACCAAGTGAGTGGATACTCCTCACACCAAGTCAGTGGTTACATTTACATGAACAGAGAATTCAGTCCTTAACCCGTTTACTTAAGTAACCTGGTTTTGGTTGGCACAATGTCATACCTTGGTTAGAATAACCTGGTTAAGCTCATATTCTGATTATGAGAAGCCCAGTTAAGAAGCTTGATTTACTCCCATACTAAACAGGTTACTGTGGCATGGAAACAACTTAGTCCTTTCACTTTTGGTGCATAGAGACTTGCACCGCACGATGGGTACATTTTATCTCAACAAAAAAACAGGTGGCGAACAGTACATACAATTACTATTATTAGAGGGATCATCATTTCATTCTCCTGTATTATAAGTAACCTACTGCTCAATCAAAGAGAGCAGCTGGTAGCCAGCTTTTTCATATTTATTTGCTGGCAAACCGTTCTAGCTTTTAGCAGGACACCACAGGTGGACAGGAATACTGTTAACTGTTTATTCATGGCAACAGGGATATTGAATGTCAGGGTATCAAAGGCACATGTGAACAGCTTAACCTGAATAAGACCTTAACCTGAGTATGGCCAATCGCCAGGTTATTCCATGCATGTAAACATAACCATTGTTAAATGGTGAAGAACAGTGGCAGTCATCAGTCTTGTTGTATGATAGTGTGGAAAACAAACATGTTAAGAGTTAAGTGTGCTACTGTGCACCTGAGAACACCCAGGCGCTGCTCCTCTGTGTAGCTCTTCTTTTCCTCACCACCTGCACTACTCCCTTCATCGTTATTTCCAAAATCCTCATCTCGCCAGCCTGATGGCGGGGGTACGTGGTTTGCTTCTGGACAGGCAGTGCTTCCATTCCTTATTATGGCATCTATCAGCACTAGAGGAAAACAAGATCTGAGGTCAACTGAGAATTCAGGTGTGAGGGTTAACTTTTTCCCCCTCAAATCAGGAGTAGGACCAGTCAAAATTTTACAACTAGTTAAGGAATACAAAGACGCTAAAAACAGACTCAATTCACAGCACTCTTACTGCATATACCAAAAACATGCAACACCTGCAAACCTCAGGTGACAGATGATGACTTTAATTTTTCCCCAGTCAGTTTAAACATAGATAATGAATTGCAAATGAATGTCACTATTTTTTATCTCAACTAGTGCAGATCCTTTAGTAGCTTAGCCCAGGGTTACTTTTAGAAAAAAAAATGAAATGGGGATGAGGGGCAAGTTGATAAAATTGTATTAATAATGTTGTTCAATTCAAAGGTTAACATTAATACATTACTTATTGCTTTCAAGTTTGTCACCTAACAAATGCTACAAGTCTGATGGCAATGTCCTTCCTATACCATGTTGTCAGATTATTCTAAAAGCACCGTGAGAGAAACTAATATTGTGAACTTAACATTATTATGATTCATTACCATTCTATTTACAACTGATCAACCATTTTGCCCAATCCTAGATTTCTTACAATGTCTGCACAATCCTATGTACTCCAGACTTTGCACACTATTTAACTTTTCAGCCTCAGGATGTTCTCCAATACTCATAATTTATTTAATGCTTCTCACCTCCAACTTACACTATACACTAACAATACACAACTGGTCACTCACCACCACACTTCACTCACTACACAGCCTGTATAGCTGCACCAATATGAAAAATATATGCCATGCACATAGCTACTGAAGAAATTCAGTATTGTCTAATGTCAAGTGTTTCCCTCCTGAGGGTCTGTTGGCCTTTCACAATCTGTGTCAGTATGTGCTGGGAAACGAAGTTGTCAATATGTGTCTGCACCGGTGTCACCAAGACACGTTTCTGTGATTGTAGCTGGCAATTCTAACGTTCAACTATCTTGTGTTCAAGAGATAAAAGGCAAAAAAAAATAAGTATCAGTAAAGTACATTTTCATTATTAATGTCCATTGATTTTATATGCATTCCCCTTGGGATTTATAGAGTGTCTATCCATTTATCATACCAATGTCTGAACTGCCATTAACCAAAACTGCGCCCCGGGCTATGCTACTTGAGTATCCCTGATAGTTGCCTTAGGCCCGACCATAATCATGAAAATCGGGCTGTTGCAATATAATATAAGCATGAGTTCATTGATTTACCAGTGAAGATCGGTACTGAATCGTTTTTCGATATGGGCAGCAGAATTGTCCTGGTTACGATGTTTGTGATTGCTGTCAAAAGCAAACTTATAGCTGAGGCCTAGGGATAATGTCCAAGGGACTATGTAAAGCAACCATACAGAGAGACAGTCAGATTTTAACAGCGCTGTCCGACAGTCTGCGGTGCTGTCTGTGTACTGCAGGGGAAGGTAGCCCAACACAACCCCCAATTTCAGCTTTGCAACACGTCCAGACAAAAACTAACGTTACTGCAGCTAGAGCAATTTCAAAATAGCTGCTCTGCACCAATGCATGCATCTGAAAAACTGAAAACGGACAATTCCTCTGCTTAAGTTTAGGGTCAGGTTAGCTACCAACGGTCGTCAGACAGCTATTGCAAAATTTGCGTCAGCTAATTTTACCTCTGGCCCGGGTGCTGGGAAAAATGTTCTGAGCTTCGTACAGCAGATGCAACGCCCTTTCTTTCCGTCCTGACCGCAAACACAGCTTTGCCTTCTCTATCAACCGGTCTGATTCCTCTTTGTCCATTTTAACGTAGCGGTGTTATTTTGCTGATCCAACGGCTGGCTACTGAAGTCGGTCCCTGTGCAGTGTGCGTCAATATCATATGGGTACAGCCGCCTGTAGCTAGGTAGCCAGTTAGCTTTGATTACAGCTGAGGAAAGACAGCTGCGTTACCGTTAGCTAGGTACAGCAGTCACTCAAAATCCTTCGCACTATCCGGTCAGCCAACGATGACGTTTGTTGCCAGACTGCAAACACACTTGCGGATGGGACATTTTTTTCAGCTGCGGGAAAAACAAAATCTCAAGTCCAATAAAATGGATCTTGTTTTCATGTCCGGATTTTAATAACGTTAAAGGGCCACCTTGCTAGACCTACAGTAGACCTCTTGAGCTGAGCGGTAGGGGGGCGGGGGCGAGACCAGGTCGACGTCATATCCGTCGGTGCAGCCTGCGATGCTAACGGTTTCTAAAAGTTGTAAAACAACAAACAACCCGTGTGAGTCAAACCGTTGGATAGAGTGTTGTCTTCTTCTACTCAAGATACCCCCTCTGTTTGTAAAAATCCCTTTGTTTTCCGCTGTACCTATATGTTTATACATGGCCCCGAAGATTGACGTTTTTTTTGCCCTGAAGGTTGACTACTAGCAGAACGATATGATGGACTCATGCTGCCTTCAGGTGCTCCTCACAAACTCAGGCGAGGCAGATGATTAGGCAGACTAGACTGCTTCTGTTTTTTGGGATGGGAGTCAATGAGAATGTATGAGAATGTTTCTGCGAGAGGCTAATTTGATTTAGGCAAAACACTGTAAAATGTAATGTCTTGGTAAACTACGGATAGCGTCATGGGATCCAGACGTGTCTTTAAATGAGTAAAAACAAATACTTTTTTTTTTTTTTTAGCAGGTGCTCTTGTTTCGCACATGCATGATGAAATGTGATATCAGTGGTGAATATTCTTCAATAATTATTCTATAATAATTATTCTAAATATTGCAATATACATATAGCTATTATTCATGAATATTGTAACAATTGTAATAATTGTAAATAATTCATATTTTTTCTTTGTTCCTTCTGCAGTATCTTTGGTTACGGTATTTCCGACAGCACTTGAAGGCATAGTTAGTTAGAGATAATGTAACACTTGCATTGTTAGTAGCAGGATAGTTGGTTTGCAGCTAAACATGTACCGCATAAATCAAACTCAAAAGTGTATAATTTGTGGCAGGCATGATGAGTAATATGATTACAATGATAAATCAATAATCAGTGTTGTGACAAGTCATATTTTGGTCTGCTATAAACCACACTAATCCCGGGAAGAGTGAGTTTAATCTCAGAATTTTGACTTTAAACTCAGAATGCTGATGAACACCAAATAACCCCTCCGAGGGAAGACGTATGTAGGATTGACATGTAAATGTGGTCACACTGCCCTTAAATTCATATATAGGCCTGTTAAAAAAAATATATGTATCTGGATGTAAGTGGAGGTTACAAGTTCTATTAATTTTTCCAATCAGTGAGAAATTATGCAGCATTGGTTTTGTTCATGCATGTTTTATTCAAGAGTAAAAAAATGTGATTTGTCCCATAGGGCATGCTTACAATGTGTGTATCATTTAGGAAGTCAAATGCCAAAACCTATTTCCAGAGATAATAAGAAAAAAAATGTTGCAAGATAAAATCCATGATATTTGTTTTTTTGAAATATGCATGTAGACCATACAAGAACCAGAAAACAGTGGAAGGAAAATAATCATAAGCTAAATTGTAACAATAATAAGAATATCAGCAATAAATATAATCAGAATATAATGTTTCCTTTTAAAAGTAAGTGCGACACATGATTTTCAATGTGTCCAATTCATTTACATCTGAAAACCATGCTATCATGCTTTGGCAGCCTGAATGTTGCTTTTCACTGAGATTATGTTCATTCACACTATTGAACATCTTCTGTACATCAATAGAACAGAAAAAACACAAGGCTTCACACCTTAGAAGGGCATCTCTGCATACAACAAAACCATATAAAAATAAAAGCAGTGGTAATAAATAATAGAATGAAAAAATGGACAAAAACAATCAAAGGAAGCCATAAAAATATGTATAAAACAAGACAAATATAACTTTACAAATATAATTCAAAAAAAGAAAATAATTCAAGTTTACTAGTTTGAAACACAATTATCACAATTATAATCTCACATAACAATTAGGAACTTAATTGCATGCATTGATGCGTTCCATACCGTAGATGCTGTGTTAAAAATCACTGTTTTTGTTTTTGTCCATCCTTATAATTAACATACTCATGATTAAATAGAAAGATGGAATATAAAGTACAAAAAAATATTCATGTATGAAAGGAAATTCTAGAAATTTATGTGATAGTGTGTGCCACTTGAGGTCATGCTTCACTGGTACCGACTTTCCAAGATGTCATATCATGTGACTCAGCCCTCTTTATCGCTCTAGTAATGGATTTTGAATAACATTTCCTGATCAGAACCAGAGTGTTTCCTGTTTTAATTCCATTTCTCTTCCTATATTAGTCAGTAAGGCCTTCTCAGTGCAACTAATGATATTTTAGGATGTCGGTAGACTCTTCATCATAATATTCAGACACAGTGTGAACATGGCGATAGATGGTTCATTTATTGAGCTTTCAGGGGGATAAAACAAATTTTCACCCGTACAATATTAATGGGAAAATAGGGAGGGTACATTTGTCAGTGCTTTCTTTCTCCATTGACTTCCATAGCAAAATTAGATAAGAGAAAGTACTGAAGTAAGATGATGAATTAAGTTTCCTTGGAGTCTGAGGCACAGCACTTAGATGCTATCCATAAAGCAGCTGCCTGTTTCACACTGTGCTCAAGTATCATGGAGACAGTCCACCCTACAACCTTAAATCCCATTTAGATACTGTATATTGAAGGGAGCTGATATTTGTTCTCAAAAGAGGCACAATTAGAACAGTTCTACATGGAAAACATTATTCAAAACCTGTTAGTATATTATAGGCTGAGGAGGAGCAAGCATCACAAGAGAATTATTGGTCAATTTTTGAATGCCTACTTAGCCCAAACGACACAATAGGTGGTGGTGGGTGAATACTTTTTGAATTAGATATTTTGATTTTATGCATTCACAAATTTGTAGAATTTCCTTCTCACTTTGATGAGAGTACTTTGCGTAGATTTTAGGCATAAAATCCCACTCTGTGTCTTGAAATTATTTTGTAGCACAACAAAATGTGCAAAAACTCAAAGAGTGTTAATGTATATTTGAGTGACTGCACATACATGTATATTTATATATATTTCTTTCTCTTAAGTGACAAGCAGGTGAGAAATAATCAGGTAGTGTGTGACAGCAGGGGTCTGTCCCAAAGTTCCACATCACTCCTCCTGTCCTCTCCTCCTTTCCGCTATCTTCTCTGTTTTCCTCTGTGATCTGGAAACGGGTGTTAATGCTGCCTTGTTGCCTGCCGTCCCAACAGCAGAAGAGACAAGAAAAGCTGCATTGCCGGAGGATGCTCAAGTGCATCCTCTCCCGAAAGTGAATTACGTGATTGTTGGACATGTGCCAAGTATAGCTCAATCAAATGCCGTACTTCACAGATGTGGGATGATGAAACGATTAATGGAGAGGGAAAAGAAATAGCTTTGAGGATGATGTTGATAAAAATATAACCCTTTGAGATTCACTTACCTGGAAGTTACATCTTAAAACATACTGAATAAAAAGCTGTTTTTAGGGGACATTTTCTCGATGTGATATCTATGACGCTGAGGTGCCTAAGTGGAACCAATTTTCCCCTCTCACTTCTCCTCCCCTCCCTTTCTTCCCGCATCACCTCCAAGGTATTTCTTGGCAGGAGAAGAGTGGTAATGAGGGAGGGGAGGAGAGGAGCAGTCGTGAAAAGTTGCGAGACACACCCAAGGTAGATTTCCATCTCACACTGCAGTGGTTTTTCGGTGGATAGGCCACAGCCGAGCACCCTATCCTCCTCCCCTTGCAGGATGAAGGCATCTTACCACAAGATAAATCAATAAATTAAAGTCCTCTGGTTCAGGTTACAACATTGCAAGTTGTAAGAGGTACGCATTTTGCTTTTCAAATGTTCTTTCTTACAATGTGTTTCTGACTTGTACTTGTTAATACTAGCATGATAAACGATTATTTTCCTCATGAAGTGAATTTGTGAGTGACTCTTAATAAAATAGTAAAATGATTTGTGTGGCATGGATACTGCAATTATGTCTTCTGTCAGGCCCTATAATGAAGGAGCAGACATTTGATAGCACTCAGAACTGCACAAATCCCACCAATTCAGTCTGTAATTGAACTGAGGAAGGGAACAACAGGCAGACACAACTTTCAACCACACTCTTTCAGCCAAACAGCCAAGCTGCAGCTTGCTGGCCTCTCCTCATCCCTGCCCTAAGCTCCCCCCTCCCCCACCTGTGCGATGACATACTGTCATGAAATAAATTACCTTTTCACCCATTTGAGATTTGCTGCAGATTTCATATTCTGTCTGTGGGCCTGTTTTATTTCTGTCTTATGTTCTGAGGCCTGATTTCCCGATTTGGCAATGTCTTGCTGCACAGTGCAACAGCGGCACGGTTTTGAGGCTGAGACAGCACATCACTGGATGTTGCTGTTGTCATCGGTGCCATTTGCTTCTGACATATTCATCTTTCCCATGGATTGACCCACATGGTTCACCCCGTCCCTGCGAGGCGGCATGCGCTCGTTGATGCGGTCGAGGCCCTTCGCCTCCTCGAAGCTGCTGATCTTGTGCTGGGGGGAGAACCCACGGATAGCTGGAGAGAAAATCAGCAGAGAAGAGAGGGGGCACATACAGAGGATCAGTCTCATGTTGTAATGGCACAATGTCAAATGAATTCAACCAAAATAATCTATCTCATGCTGCACTTCCACTTTTTTTGAGTGTTTGTCTATGACAGTCATGGATACCTCTCACCAACACCTCTCATCTTTTAGCAGCACCGCCTATTGAGACAGCAAAGGGTTTGGAGGGTTTGGAGTGTTAGTCATTTGTTTAGAGTAATAGGTTGGGCCTAGAGAACAATAAAAAGTATTGATAATTTAATGTATTATATTGCAATTAAATAATTGTAATGGAAAGTGTGTGGATGTGTGACAAAGTGTGCTTGAGTAGTATTGTTGGTCAGTCTTCATTATGAATAAAGTATTTTCATATTGGATGAGAAGATTTGATGAGGTAACAAGTTTGAGTAGTTTGTGATTGTTTTGAGTAGCACTATTCGGAGATTTGTGCTATTTTCTTAATGTTTTACTTTAGTTTGATTCTTCTTATATTTAAGTCTTTCATGATAAAGGTGTATTATGTATTATTTTGATGTATCATCAGTCTATAAAGGTTACTACCAGGCATTTCAGAAATGCATTATTCAACAAGGACCAAATAAAAATCTGACAGTCTCTTAATGACTTTAGCAGATTTAGACGAATCGACAGTAGATGCAGATGCTTGGCTAGTTGGAAAACATAAAATACTTTTTAACTATCCAAGCAAACTCAAACACACACTGGTAAAAACAACCAAACAGCAGTCAACTAAGATAAACTAAAATATAAATATATCACCTCATTGACATCCAACTGAGAAATGTTCACATTTTTAAACATCCAAATCCAGCTTCTCATCTAAAAGTAGTTATAGATAAAAAAAATATATATATCTACTGCTGTAAAATGCTGTGTCATGGCTCCTTGTTCTTTGGTCACTGGGCATTATTAGCCGAGACATATCATGGTGGACTCATGATATGTCAAAAAACATATTCATGGTACACAAAAGAGGCTTTAAAGTTCAAGATGCATATTTCATGTTGATGCTCTGGCCTGTCTCCTGCTCTCTTACTGCATGCATCACATTTTTCAACCAGATAGAGGCCATTTACCGGCCAAGCCCAAAACCATAAGTACTTCAAACTATCATGCATCACTTCGGAGCACTTGACTTTGCAGTGATTTAATTTATCATGAATATGTCTAGATCCTTTAGAAAACAATTCCTTACAAAAGGACCCACTGTGTACAAGATGGCCTATATTACACATAACTATTACTCTAATTCTGATCATTATCAAAATAAAGATCATGATCATACATCTTTTTCAGTTCCAAATGGAATTGCTCTCTTGAATCGAACCTTTTCCACCATGGTACTGCAAAATAAAGTGCTGCCCATATCTGTATCAAACTCTCCTCTGAAATGCTGCTTGATGGGGTTATTACTGTATGAACTACTGTGTGGATGAAGTGTTATTGTCACTGGCAGGGAGACTCAATGCTTCACTAGCAGGACAGCTTGTTGAGAGGGATGGGAGGGGGAATGCAGGTTTACCTTCTCCGTCCTCAGGTTCTGGCTCGTTGGCTTCAATGGCCTCAATGGTGGCTGGGTGGGGGAGAGGAGGGGAGCAGGTTACTCCTGATAAAGCCATGCAAATGTAGAGTACAGCCCCAGCAAAAGGCAGCTAGTATTAGGCCAGTGAGAGATGCATGTGCACCAGCAGTGCAGCCAGACTCAGAGGAGTGCATTAACATTCACTTAGTCTTCAGAATTAGTGTCAATCTGGGTTTAAACAGGGCGAGGCAGGATAGTCTGGAAAACCGTAGGGCCTGGCCCTCTGGTTGCATGCATCAAATTAGGGATCTCTCTGTGTATGAGTAAGCTATAGAGTTAGGGTGTATGACTGGTAGCACTTTAAGGTCAGGACTGCTCAACTTGAGTCAGAAAATTCAGATAGAAAAATAGACCTACAGAAAGAAAGAGATACTGAGACTGTAACAGAAAGAGTGAAATTGGTTGAGTTGAGACTGTGATGAAAGATTTTGAGCAAGAGGACAGAAATGACAGACTCATTTTAAAGAAAAGATCCACCCTGAAACAGCTTTCGGCAATGTACCTTGCATTTCTGGGTCCATTTTCATTTAATTTCATGCAGATAATTGGCCAAACGTAGACAATGTGACATCATGTCAAGATATTTCCAGCACAGCTACAATTTTCAATGATCTAAAACCTCAACAGTAAACATCAGGTTTTGGCGTCAGTCCATCAGAATCAAAGGGTAAGGGCATCATCATCATTTTGCACCGACGGTGACGTTCAACAACTATACAATGAGAAATCCATCATAGAAGAGGTAGAGACACCAATTTCTCCACCGACAATAGCCTCAATAGACAATAAAGCAATGCAGCCACAAGACATATTGTATAGAGTAAGGGGCGCAACTCTCACATTTCTTGACTGGCAATGACAGCTATCAATATTGCTATCGCTCTCTCCACCTAAATATACAATTTGAAGTAAAGTTATCTTAATATTAGATACTGGATATCCGCTGGATATTCATTTTTCCACCTTCAATAACTTGTAAAGCAAACTGTAGTAAAAAGTAAAAGCACAGTGATGGATATATTTGTTATTACTGGAAGAGGAAGTACAATTTACAACCATTGCTTTCAATATTTGAGAAAATATACACAGCAGAATAGAACAAGTTCACGTCCGTTCTCTGGGGGTTGTTGAAAGGCATTCTGGGAAATGTAGGAAATCACTAACTGGAGTAGAAGTAGACGAGGCAGGTTGAGGAAAAGTAGGCACACCAAAAGAGTAAATTACAACCCTTCAACATTAAATAACTCCTGGGATGCATTGAGCATCTCAGATTGATGATATCTAACAGTGTAAGAGTATCCGACGGTGGAACCTTCCATTAAGTAAAATAAATGCAGTGCTAACTAAGTCATATCACACAGGAAAGAGTTTACATCAGACTGATTCCATAGTAACCTAAATGTGATAACTCAGTGCAGCATCTTAAGGGGCTGGCCACAATGCTTGGTGCTTTGCGTTAGACTGAGAGAGAAAGAGAGATAGGAACAATGGAAGGGGTGATGAGGAAATAAAAGAAAAGGATGGAGTGAGGGAAAGAGAAAAGGCTCACGTTGAGCCTCGTCCTCACCACTCTGCAGAGTCTGTTTTCCTCCAGAGAGCACCCCGCTTGGCAGCATGCCAGTGGGCGTCAGGCCCTTCAGCGTCAACACGTTTTCACTCTCCTCTCTGCAAGAGACGCAACGAAAGGCACACAGGTCACAAAGCTCCACTGAACCCAAATCAACCAGAAAAAAACTCTGCTATGCCCTGAACTCTACCAACAAAATAGACACATATATGCATCCCTGACACATTCACACACAGTTGACACATACACACACACATACATATACTCACATCTGACACACACACACACCTGTTCACACACACACACACACACACACACACACACACACACACACACACACACACACACACACACACACACACCTGAGAACTGAGAACATCTTTGCCATCTTCCCAATGGCACGGATCTTGTTCCTGATCACCTCCTTGCGTGCTGCAGCTGCATTGGCTGCAATGAAAAATAGATTACAATATTATGAAATCTCAGTATAATTATCTAGTCAACTAATATTATGAAAAAGCAAAATGATGTGCCATGTGGTCCATGTCATTCAGTGGACCACAAAACTCAGAGGCCCTTATTTACTAAGATTGTGTTGCATGGGCAAAGTGTGATTTTTTGTTATTTGCACAAGCTAATAGTGCTGAGTTTCCATCTTATTTGCTTAGGGCTCGATTCAGAGTGTGTAAAGTTACGCTGGAACGCACCGTCATCTTAAACAAAACTCAATTAAAGCTGCACAGTATTTAAAGGCAATGGCTCAGCAGAGAGACATGAAAAGGAGAAAAATTCATGGCCCGATGTTCCACTACACCTAAAATAGATATCCTCATCCATACGATCTGGGCAGTTCTAGATTTTCAACAGTTCTCACCATCAAAGATCTCATCTTCATCATTCATGAGTTCATCATCGGAGCAGATACTCAGCACATTCACCAACATTTCAGTGACTGGAGAATGATTGAAGGAACAAGAAAAGGAGGATGGTCGTCAAGCCATGAGCCATAAAGGTAAAAGGTAAATATGGTCAATCATAAATGGCATATATTGTACTGATATTGTACTGGACACCGATATCAGAAGACTTTGTTCTAGAAACACTGAATACCTTTCTCTCCAACAAAGGGCAGAGACCAGGTGAAGACGTCCATGAAGTTGGGCAGCCAGTAGGGATGGGGTGAGCAGTTGAACTGCCGGATGTTCATGACGTTGTTTTCATACTTCAGTACAGCAGCTGTGGAGGGAACAGGAGAGAGTCAAAAACCTGTACCAACATACAATGAGCTTATTAGGATCCAAGAATCAACGAAGCATGTACAGAGCGTCAGAGCTAGATGGGGTTTGACACTGAATCCACAAATACATTGTCTGGTGATATGACTTATTGCTTGCTTAACTTGTGATTTTAATACATACAAAAATGACTGATTGATTGATTGAGTATAATCTTAATATGTTGTAACCAAAAAGATATTTAACTATGCATCTGAAATGGCTGAATATACCGTTCCGTAAAATCAAAGCTGACAGTATGCACTTAATTCTCATAACCATACTGTCACTACACATCATAAGTAATATGAGGATGGATTCAAAACAATTATGGACCACACTGTGGACCACTGTATTCAAACAGAGTCAAAAGCAACTATTTGAACAGTGACAAGAAATTGTTCTTTGTTACTGTAGATTCATCTAACTAAATGTATTTAGTTTTTCACCACAAAAATACATATAGGGAAAAGGTACACAAAGGTTTACAATTAGAATTATGCCCAAGAAACTTAAGCACAAGTATTTCAACAGATTAATTTTAAATGCAGAATGTGCAAGCTTTTGTTATTGTAATACCTATTGGTTACCCTAGGTGTCTGGTGCCCAAAATCCTCCTGTACAAAGTCCAAGTTTTTTTCTTGGCCATATGGACAACATTATTTTGTAGCTCTCACCAAAATAATTAATCTTCAGTCATATTGTTCAGAGACATTTTAGTATTATTTTTGTGTCCATGTGTAGCTCCTTGTGTGTGTGTGCAGTATGTGTGAGATACAACAGAGCAGAAAATTAGACAATGAGCCACTAGATGGCCCAACTGAGGCCAAGCATTGCTGACACTGTTACATCAAGAGAGATAAAGCCACATGGAGATAGTCAGCGATGCCGACAGTCCCTCCCACGCTCCCCTTCTCCCATAGCCCATGGCAACCAAGACACAGATCTGAGAGCACAAACAAGCGGAGGCTCCCTGATGCATTCTCTTTCCCGTTTACAAGCGGAATGCAGTTACATTAACACATGCACTCCGGCTTGTTCGGTTAAAACCAGTTTATTAGATAAGTCAAAGGAGCCCAGAGTAGTCATGTTGTCTGCATCCTGTCGTGCGTTCTGAAATGCCAAATGCTCCACTACTGTTGCGTGGCTCCATTATATGCCGGTTTGTGATTATAGCCATTGGCTTACATGATTATTGCCAGTCTCCCGCAACCTCATCATCAAGCTGTTTTTGCTTAAACGACTGCTTCTGACTGCATGTTTTTTGTTTGTCAAACAGTTTCCGATAAAACCTAGTGTGTTAAAAGGCCGAGATGCAGCTGTTACAGAGATACTGGATTTGGCGCACCTCTCCATCATAAAACTAGTTACTTAGGTCACTAGTTTTGTCATTCTAACATTGAATCTAACAGTAACTGAATCCCTCAAGGCCTGTAAACCAGGGCAATATGACTCAGTGTAGGAATGATCCATTTTTTTCAACAGGGTTTTTACTGAGGTGACTGAGAGTATATTAACACCCAAACATATAAACAGCCAAACTAAATGAATCACCCACAGGTAAAAGAAGTTTATCCCAATATATTCTTTTCCCATAGCTGAATATAATTCAGGCCCATTTGCTTGATGCGTAAAAATATTACTAGTGCATCCTATGATACGCACAGAAACATGATACAGACAGAAACAGGTTATATTCTAACTGAACTGCAAGTGAAACTGCAACCTGAAACAAAGACAGGTGTAAAATGAACAAAGCGATTGTCTGACCTTTGTTGTTGTAAACATCCAGGTAGTTTGGTGCGGAGAAGATGGTAATGAGGGAGGGGAATCCGGTGGTCTGACTCTTACGGTACATCCGGTAGCTTCAGGGAGGTCAGGTGGAGGTAGAGACAGAAGAAAGGGAGAGCATGTTCTTATACATTTATGTATTCCAATATGTTGCTGTTAGGGTCATGTTTATGATGAATTGAGTGTGTTTGTGTCCATGTGTGTGAGTGTGTGGGTGTGTGCTATAGGGGATACATACCCGGCATCTTGTGCTTCATGCGCTCGGATGACTGATAATAAGTTATTGCTCTGTAGGAACTCACATACAGCTGGATAACTGGAAGAGAGAAGGGAAGAGGGTTTAGGAGATGTCACTGATGAATTCCTACTGAATTAAACCCTAGAATAAAATTGCAGTGCTGCTTCTTCGACAGATTATGAACACATACCTTCAATTGAGTGTCACAATTTATAATTTTACAAAAACGACAGGACAAAAAAATGTTTTACATCACAAAATGCTACAGTTAAGGTGCAGGTCACTAATAATATTTATTGTCTTACTAAACAGCAAAACATAAAAACAAAGATTTATCATTCATAAATGTGTTCATGTGTAATCATGGCCCTGCTGAGGATGATGCAAGTATGTGATTAAGCTATCCAACAGCTAGCTGCTGCAATACAAAACAAACAAACCAGACCAGCGTCCTGCCAACCAGTTCCAACCCCAACATTAAATGGTTTATGTCCAAAACCTTTAAGCCTCATCATTAAGAGCTGCCCTGCTTGACAGCTGCGTTCCTCCACCTCTTCTGTCCTGTACCTTCAAGTATTGCTGTGACCAGATGGCCATGGTTTTCATTGACACTTTTAACCATTCACCATCCTTTGCTGTTGTCATGAGTTGTTTTAAGACATCTGTCATCGTGCTTGAGCCTAAAAAAATCCAGCATGTCATGTCTCAATGGCTACACACTGCAGGCCTTAGTGCTCAATTACGATTTTTCGCTCAGATTTGTTTTTCTGTCTGACTGTTCACATTGATTTTGTGGCTCACATCTGATATCAGTTTGAATGGATCTCCATCCTGAAGTGACCCGTATGTGCAAATGAACAACAGCAAAAGACGTCATGTCTGGGCAGTCTGTCATGCAAGACACCGAAATTACACTCCATGCCAAACACCAGTCAATTACAATATGTCCCCTCTAGTTTCCCCACTGGCTGCTTGAGTCATTGTCCTCCATATTTCATGATGACAATGATTTGTCCCATGGAGAGTGACATAAAAACCACATGAATTCTGATGTGACCGTTCAGACTGCGGTCGCATGGCCACGGATCAGATATGTATCAGATTTAGGATTTGGACAATCAGAAATGAAACTATCAGATTCCATGTGTTTTTATCTGTTCACACTTCACTAAAAACATCACATCTGTGTCACACAGGAGGGAAAAAAATCTGAACTGGGACACTTTCAGCTGCAGTGTGAACATAGCCCACCATGTAGCGGCTCTCACCATGGCTGTTATGTAATACCTAAAATGTCTTGTTATGTCATTCAGAGACTGTGTCATCCTGAGAATCTTGATCTACTTGATTAGCAAAAAGATTATATTACAGTTTGATTAGTAAAATCATAGCGCTGTTAAAAATGCAATCTCTCAGGACCTTCCTCACTTCTCTGAAACGCATAGATACGAAGAGATTATATGTCAGAACGATTTTGTTGATTACAGCTCTGAATTCAACACCATCCAAATTTGTCATTTACCTAAGGGCCGTGGGTCTTTGTAACTCCTTCGTAAACCCGTTGATTTCTCTGTTGTGTTCCTGACGATTCCAAAACATCCCTTGATCCATCAGTCATAACTACAGACCTGTTTCAAAGTTACATTGTGTCTCCAAAATTTTGGAGTATGTGGTATCAAAACATCTCCCGAAGAAATAAGTTGTTCAAAAAATGTCAACAACATAGCACTGAAACAGCCCTTCTCAGAGTTATTAATGATCTCCTGATCTCTCGCATACTAACCATCCTTACTAGTAATTTGTTCAGGTATGTGATGACTTAAGTAAACCATGTTTGACGAGAGAAGCAACATTGTAGGCTCAGAATATGGTCCATTATTGGCAAAATGTGTGTGCATCAACATACATAACAAAATGTTCTTGAGCAAAGCACTGAACCCCTACAGGCTCATTCATTGTACAGTAAGTTGCTCTGGATGAGAGAATCAGCTAAATGTCTGAAACATAAAATGTAAATCAGACGCACCCCTGACTTCTCTGCCTACACCCAAGATATTACTGCTGCGAGCCCGTCACCTACAAATGTTTACCTAAATTCATTTCAATGGGACACACTGCAGTTGATTATTTTGATTGTTTGCTTCTTCTAAAGATGCTGTGCGGGCATTTTATAGACACACTGCTTCAGCAAGAAGCATGCGATTCAGAACTCACCCTCATCCCACTCAGCCTCATTATATAGTCTCACCCTGCTAACTGCCGTTTGCCATAATTTATATTCAACATATTCACCAATTCAGACCCCCACTTCAGCGCCACACTGTGCAATCCAACCTTGAGGATATGCACAGTGATAAGCAGCCTCTTCAAAGATACACAGAGTAACCTATCAGCATGAACCGCATGCAGCCAAATGGATTATATAAACCTAGATTGCATTTTGGTTGCAAATGAAAAATTACTGGTTGGTTGCAAATTAAAAATAGCTATTTTATTGTCTTTGATGCCGCGGTCATACTAAAATGTGATTTCTATCCATTCCAGACTTACAGTAACATACATCCTACCCAGCAACAATCCCCTCTTACTCCACTTCCTTACTGCCATCCACAGACGCATCAAACTTTCAGAAGTGTTTTAAATATTTAAGTGCTCAAAGGTTTACGCCGGAAGAAAAACAAGGAGACTGCTGTGCCCTGAGCACCTGGCAAAACTGTGCCATCCTCATATATCTGGGCCACGTGGACAAAAATTCCCTCGGCGGTCAGAATATAAATTACAGGAATAGCTGTGTTACACACTAACATGAATATAACGCTTTGCACTATGGCTGACAGTGCAGCCTGAACAAACTGCAAATGCTGGTCTCAAGAAATGTTATATAACACTTTCTATTAAAAACAAATCTACAATGCATTACAAAGTTATAAATAAAGACATTTATTTATTTTTTTTACATCAGATGAATTAATTTGAGGAAAACTAACCCAAGAGATGAGTGCAGTTTTCATAGCTGCAAAACTGTATTCTCAGTTTCACAGTCACCTGCGCAGCACTGGCGTTAAGTGTGCTAAGATAAAAAATCAAATCCCAATTTATGTACTCATTTATTTTTTGTCCAGCCCAACGGTATCTATTGATTACTCGGAAAGAAAGTGCTTTGTATCAATCCAGCACACACACATTGCTTGTCTGTGGCACACATTTCTTCTCTTTGTGAGAAGAGGCACAAGGCACAATGGTGTGTCAGTAAGCCTGTGAGTGAGAGAGAGCAAGAGATCTGACATGTGAGTATGAGTGAGAGAGAGAGAGAGGGACAGGGACACAGAGAGAAGGAAGTGCTGTGTTGTGAGTGTGAAACTGAGAATGCAGGGTTTTTTTTTTTCCCTAAGAAAGCCCATCTGTCGGTCTAGTGGTCCTCACATTCACATCCTCCGAAACAGAAAAACTCAGTGGTGTGCATCCAAGTAAAATGTCCATGTTTATAACAATGTTCCTAATCAGAATCACAATCAGTTTGGCAAGTACAATCAGTACAGACAATGAACTGGTCTAATCGGTGCTGAGATATTACAAGAGAGACACAAGGTTCAAGGTAAAATGTAACAGGACCTCACATATAGTGCAGACAAGATATATTATGTGACTGAAGACTAAACATTAACACACAACGTATATACATTCAAAGCCTTGAAGCATTATTGCTGCACTACAGCACATCATATAGTATTGGGACAGAGCCTGCAGTGGATAGCCTCCACATAAATATACTCCAAACCTTTGTCAGGCAAAGAATAATCAGGTTACGTACTGCAGGCAATCATTTTCTTTCCTGAAGTAGCAAATCTTCCATAACTGGTTCATCATTGAGGGAAAGAGGCTGCGCGAAGCTCACACTTGCCATGTAACCTCTTCAGAAAGGGGGACTTGCGACATAAGGGAGTGATGATTCTTTGTTGACAAGAACTGAACAAAGCATCCATTCAGTCATCGCCACTGATGACTCCCTAAATACTGTATTTTCTGTAATAACAGCCCCATCCACTTCAAACACTCTCCTTGGCTCTGCGGAGCAAGCAATTCTCTATATTGCAAAGAATATAATGTATAGGATTGTTGTTATGTAAGTCGTGTTTAGGAGCACTATAATGCTGTCCAATGCCTCAGTGTGTGTGATAATAATGGGATATCAGTAAGAGGCTGAAAGGAAAATAACTGATAACTGAAAATAAAACTTTCCCTCAACCTGCCTCGTCTTCTTCTGCTTCTACTTCAGTTAGTGATTTTCTACATTTCCCAGCATGACTTTCGACACCCTCAGAGGAGGGGGCTCTCTGTGCTGTATATGTGTAGGTAGAGAGAGTGATAATGATAGCGTGGTAAATTATTCCATTCGAGAAAAAATTGAGAGTGAGGAGAGAACAGTGTCACAGTGAGCCGTGCCTGGTTGTTCGCATTACCAAAAAGACACTGAAATGGCCGCTCTGTTGCACATGCTACCGCTAACAGATCCCCAAAGATGCAAGCTGTGGCTGCATTGCATTCTGGTCTGTTGAGGCTACTGTCAGGGAAAGAAATTGGTCTCTCTGCCTCTCCTCCAGTGGATTTCTCCCTGTATAACTGTTTAATGTTGGTGCTAAATGGTGAGTCTAGAAAGAACTTGCTCTTCGAAACTGAGGGACTAACACCAAAACCCGATGTTTAATGTTGATGTTTTAGATATCTGAAAAAATTCATATACCAAACTCCATTGTAGCTGTGCTGGAAATACTGATAATAATGATATATGTTTGGCCAGTTATCCACAGGAATAAGAACAATACACCACCAAACAATAAAATGGACCCAGGGATACAAGGTACATTGCCAATAGCTGTTTTTTTTAACAGTGTTAATGTGTTTTAGGGTGTTTTTTTTTAGATATAAAGCACGTCATGGATCCAGAAGTAACTCACTGACTCACGGTTACCTGTATGTGTTCCTAGTGGAGGCTGAGAACACTGTTTGGTCTGCAACACTGCTGAACTGTGTAGGGTGCTTTGCTTCTGTGACACTGTGTGTCCTTGTTTCCTTTAATAACCTGAATAGCCTCCATAAAAAAGCTGGGTTTTTTTTTGTTTAAATGCAGGAAACTGACAAACTATGTGACCTGCCTCAAGGCAGTATTGACTCACCATAGTGCCAAACCAGTTTTCTGCTCATTTGTATCTTTCAATAATACCCAAGGGAGGAATACAGAAACTTTTGTGACTTCTCCAAAGTGTTTGTGTGTGTGTAGGTGTTTCTATGTATGTGTGTGAAAGTATATACTGAAAGTATATAGTGTGGAAAGTCATTACATATCTACCTGACAGGGCTTCACGTTTTTATGTTTACAAATGCATATGTTATTCTTATGATCTAGGCAATAAAAAAGCAATACATATTTGTGAACACAGAACTAAGAGACAAAGGAACTAAGACCTAAACCTGAGACAATATTAAGATGTGAAATCTTTAGGTGCCTTCAAACTCTCAAAGTAACAAACCAATCTTGCTTTTTTTTAAGTATATCATAAAACTGTAACCCTCCATGTGCCTGCAAAAGCCTTGCAATCCCTGACTTATTTGGATGTTAAGCACCCAAAAGGGAATTACAGCTGAGTTCTCGACAGTACAATGTGAATCTGAACTGCCATTATTCTGCACACAATGTCCAGGATGTCATCCCTCTTCAGTGGAGGAGGAAATCTTCCCTGACTTTACTTTTGTGATTTGAACAGAACTGCAGCTCCTGCACCGAGGTCTGCGCTGTCCTGGACCTTCATCAAGAAAACTATCGCCATGACTGCCATCTAATCTCCACTTTTATTCTCCAGCACCTATGTCCACAGTGCTGGAAGTCTTCCTTCTCAAAATAATACTAAAACGGTCCCCACTCATGCTCTGGCACTGAGGTATGTGGTTGTACGTCAACTATTGGTGACAGTGTATGTTAGGCTGAAATGTTGTTAACTCACAGATGAAAACAAACACATTCTCAGTCTGCGTTGCCATTATGTTTTATGTTTCATCCTCCTCTCTCTGTCTCTCTGTTTTTATTTGACTCCAGGTTCATCCAGCTAACTCTTTGTCTGTAGCAATTTGCTCTGTAAGTTACAAAGACAACCTCTTATCAAAAAGAGCAAACCACAAGGCAGTATAAACCAGATTGTTGCTTTTACACAGTCTATCTACAGATTTGTGTAGAAACCAAATCGTATTAGGTATATAGTGTTTGATCTCTAGGAGCTACAGCCAAGACACAACCTATAGGTCTTAAGCCTATGGTTGCTTGCTCATTCATTCATTCATTCATTCACTCACTCGATCCAATGTCCATTTATTCCATTCATTTAATTACCCTTCCCTTCCCATGTTATTTAGTCCTTACTGGGTGTCAAGTGTTTGTCTTTTGTTTGTTTCTTTCCTTTTTGTCTTGCTTAGGCAGCAATAAATGTTTGATATCTATTAATAATTCATAATCTTAACATCTATTTTTGATATTAAGAGTTCTGTTGCAAGGCCTCTGTGTAACATTGTCGAATTTCACCCTGTAGTCCGGCGATCCTCCTCAAAGATCGGATTAAGATTCATACGATGCTACTGCTCCAGTCAAAATTGATAACTTCATGTTTAATCTCGCAAATCTGGCTCATGACCTTTGTTGCATGTTGTCCCCTTTATCCCATCTTCTTTCAGAAAAGGCCTGATTACTGATTATTACCCTGAGACCTGATTACTGAATATTAATCAACTAGTTCACAACTGTACAAATATTTATCACCAAGAACTCCAATGAATTGGGAAGCAGCCTCTCGATGTTTCCTGCCTGTCAAATCCTATATTACCAACCACCCTTTGTTACATGCAGATTTTGCATATTTATAGACTGTTTAAACTTGCAACAAGGACTAGCTGTTAGTTTATATTTTCAAGATTGTTTTGCTAACAAAGCCTGAAGGCAGTGGGAGCAATGCAGCCTTCCACATAACACTGAAGTCCTTGTAGCTCATGCCTGAAATTTGGTGTGTATGATCAAAATAGAAGTCCTGATGAGCATATATAGTTTTTTATTTGTAGTAGTGTATAACCCTCCTTGTACGATAAGCATTATGCGAGAGGCCACACCCACATGCACCAATCCAAGTCAAACTTTAGATTCTGACTAATAAAGGTGATGGAGGATGTGTGCCAAATGGGATAAAATTTGATTGAACAGTGTGTTCAGTCAAACACAAGTGGGCATCTCCCATAACAGATGTTGCAGTGTTAAATAAGCCCATGATATCTGAAGAAGTTCAACAGTAAGTAAACCTGTTTGATTTTGTCTGAATAGTGACAAACTATTATAGCAGCACAGAAATATGTGTGATGTAGGGGATTGCTCACAACACAAGATGATATTGCATTAAAGCAACACTATGCTGTATCCTTTACTAAATTGGGATTTCGAAAACACATGCAGTTCTTTTGAAGTGAGTTTTCAGAGCAGGGATGGAGAAGGGACAGCTCACCTGTAGAAGTAGGAGCAGCCTCGCACTGTGTTGTGGCTGAAATATTCCTGGGTTTTCTCATTGCCGAAGTCTTCCAGAGGATCAGACCACAGCAGGTCACACATGGGCCCAAAGGCTGGGGGCTCCTTGAACCGGTCCAACTGAACATAAAGAAGCAGAAATTGAACTTATGAAAACTCACACAAACTGCACACAACCAAAGCAAGACCTGGTAACACTGAGGCAGTAGGTTGTTACCTTCCTTATGTCATCTAAGGTGTGTATTTCTGGTGAAAGACCACCATGGACACACAGAAACTGTTGGTTCATGAGAGCAGCCAGGGGAAGGCAGTCAAATGCATCCATACATGAGTCATACACCTGTTCTGAGTACTTGATTTTACCTGAGCATGACAAAGAGAGAAATTAAATCAGTTTTGTCAGTATAATTAGCAATAATATGATGTTTTGGTGATCATTATCAGTTTTTTTGGCCAAGTAAGTTTGCACATTCAAGGAATCTGACTTGGTGGTTTTATGGGTATGGGTCATTTGAGAAATAGGACTCTTATCTATACAGTATGCACATGGTTCTCTGTTGGAACCTGACTGATTGCACTGAATGGAAGCTATGGAAGTCAGTAATAGAAAAGATTATTATAAAAAGAAATAGAGGTGGTAACACTTCATAACAAGTAAACATGTTGTCCCCCATGAATGATGCAGGCACCCCTTTGGGCCAATCAGTAAAAATTAAACAACCATTGTAGCGCCCCCTAAGGCCAATCAGTGCAATTTTGAAAAAAAAAAAAAAAGAACAGAGCAATGAGACACGTTATTCTCCCAGGTTTTGTCGGATTCCAATCAGTGGCGCCTGAGATATTACGAGTGAGTTATGGACAATTGAACAAACGTGGTGTGAAATTCAAAAAATTGAAAACAGGACAATGTCATGCATCGTTCCAAGTTTTGCCAAAATCCAGTCAGATATTGTGCGTGAAGGATAGACATACAGATGGACGGACGGACCTGGACCGATCCATAAACTCTCCCCTGATTTCATTGTGGGGGACAACCACCACCATTAGCCAACGACTATATAATATATATAACTACTGTATTAATTAATTAACTGTTATTGAATGGTTAAGTAACAACTAAATGACGATTAGTTAATTTCCTACATTGTTTCATAATCTGGGCCTACAAACCTGCCCTGAATTTTCCCTGCAGTTCACTGTACATGAGGCTATTAAGGTTTTAATCATTTCATGTGCCAACATAAGAATCAGCCTAAAATAGTTAAGTGCTTCTTACACCATACGTATTCTCAGTGGCACTGGTGGTGAGGGAAATAGGGAATACTTTCATTGGGTATGAGGCTCTGTTACTATTATAGTGAGAGACCCAGAGAAAGCCTTTTACCTTCGTGGCCGTGTGAGTGTGTGTGTCTGTGCGTGTGTGTGCATGTGTTTTATCATCAACTCTCAATTCCCCATTATTCAAAGCAAAATCCGTCCCTTTTTTATCCTCTCATATGGAATTAACTTCACCCTCTCTAAAGAAAGGTACACCAGTTATAATTTCCACCAAAAAGCGCTCCAGGCTACTCATGACATTCGTGAGACAGAGAGAAAAAATAACAAGATAAGCACTGAAAGGTACTCACATTCTTGTTTGAAGGTGAAATATTCTGTCAAATGTCTACATTCATGATTTCCTCGAAGTAAAAATAGCGTCTTTGGATAGAGCATTTTCAGCGACCAAAGGTATAAAACACACTGTCAAAAAAATATACAGAGCAAAGTGTTAATTTCAGCAAACAGCTAGAAACATCAATATGATATAAGATATGTTATGCATGAAATCAATCCCTGCCCTGGTCTATGGTTGCCCGTGAGCCAAAAATCAGAGAGAAGCTTAAAATCAACCTTTAGCTGACTGTGGTTGCTTTAATTTGAATAA
This sequence comes from Centroberyx affinis, assembly GCF_046629955.1. NCBI lineage: Eukaryota > Metazoa > Chordata > Actinopteri > Beryciformes > Berycidae > Centroberyx > Centroberyx affinis. The sequence goes on from NW_027282871.1 coordinate 192,087, forward strand.
TGTATAATGCCGGAATAACAACTCTGCTGAATGATCTTGACAGCTGACATAGATTGTCTGATAGTTTCACGAATTGGTAGAGCATGTCTGTTTGGGGAAAATCACGCCTTCAAGGCAAGATGAGAGCTTCCCTTTAATGCAAATTCACAGTGTCTGCGTTTATTGCTTGTTTGTTCATTTGTTCTTCATCCGATCCTTCCTTCCTTCCCTCCTTCCTTCCTTCCTTCCTTCCTTCCTGGGGCTTCTGGCTGCATATTAGCACCGGTGTTGTTCCGCAATCAGTTTAGCTTCAAACAAGAGCTAAGTCGGCCTTTGAGACTAGATTGAACTTGTTATATTACGACACTGAGTGTATATGTAGGGTAAATTCTTATCTGTAAGCCTTGATATGCTTACCGATGTTTCATAAACAATGTATAATGGGAGCTGAAATTTCGTTCAATGACTTAATAATATTCTGATGGATCTTACCTCAATACTGAAGTAGCCACGGTCCACATAGTCCCCAAGGAACAGGTACCGTGTCGTGGCTGGTGATCCTCCCACTTCAAACAGCTTCATAAGGTCAAAGAACTGCCCATGGATGTCCCCACACACTGGAAAACAACCAAAGGAGAGCAAATGTTACAAAATCTCAGAATTACGGGATTCTCCCAATTGAAATTTTGAGTTTTGTGTGTGTGTGAGTGTATGGGCGCACGTGTCTCTATTTGTATATGTGAGTGGAGAGAAAAGTCCTCATGTACAGAATAAGTGTATGTGTGAGTGTCCATGCAAATGTGTAATGCCTGCTTTTGTAAGGAGAGCAGGCAATCAACTTCTTTTATTTACTAAGGCTGAAGGCTGGGAGACAGATAGGAGAGAGACAGGATTTCATGCTCGGCCAGCAGGGCTACGTGGCTCCAGAGGTGTGTATCAATACCATTTTTGGGCACAACTGCTTCCCTTTACATGTTATATAATTAGATAGACAATGCGAAGATGCGACTATTTGTATTTATATCTGTAATTGTTCAACTGTTCAACGAACTAAATTATTTGAATAGTATTTCCACTAAATCTGGGAGTGGGTGGGCTTAAACCGGAAGTGGGTATGGTTTAGACTGAAATGTTAAAAATCCCCCAAATTCGTTGTGTGTTGTTTTTTGCCTTGTAATCATTGCCATTGCTATTGTTGAAAAATTAAAGCATGAAAGTCAGTGTTTTAGAAAGACCTATCAATAATAATGACATATAAATAGAGTTTCCCTACAGGTTATGTAACCATAAACATAGGCTTTTATAAACACAACCATAAACAACCATATAGCCTTAAACGATTCTAAACTCCCTGAACTTACTGAATGTTAGTACGAACTGCATGAACACTGGGGGAATTCTCACTCTGCCTTTATCTCTGGCTACTGTGGGTCTATACTCAAATTTGTAAAAAGTTGTATTTTGTGAGGACAAGTAGTGTGGAGCGATGGGGAGACACGACATCCTGGGGCAGAGGTTGTAAACTGTTTTTGCCACGATGATATGATTTTTTTAACAATAAAAAATGGTACCAGTTCCTCCTGCCTTGATGTAGTGTTTCACATGGAGATGTTCCCTTGGTCTTTTCCCAGCGTCAACAGCCACCCTAGGAGGCTGAGTAGGACTGTGGGAGCTCGAGCCCCCCTGGGAGATACATACATTTTCGAGGTGAATACTGCGGCTCCGGAGTGCAAACCTACATTTCATTTCCTCACTGCCTTCAATTTTTCATTATCATCTTTCTCTGTCTCCTTCTCTCCTCCTCATCCTCCATCTCCTCTCTTTTCTGTCTCCCCTATCAGTTCCACAGTGGCCTTCGCCCACTCAAAGCTTAGAGCAATGTGAGTGGGAGACTGCTTGTGTGACTAAATCTAATCAAACACACACACACCCATGCACACGCACACACACACACAACAACAACAACACATCCATGCAAGTAAAGATTCACAAGTGCATAAATGCCTCATAATATATGAATGCACACACACACACACACACACACACACACACACACACACACAGTGCACACACACCGCTGCAGAGACATTCAAACATAGCTCTAGCTCAAGAGATAAAACATACCTCCATACAGCTCCATCCTCACAAATGCCCATACACAATACTCAGATCATCATCCATATTTCATGCTTAATACATAAAGCCTCCATTTTCCTGACGCCAGTCAAGGCAAGAAGCCTCTGACTTCTCCTGAGGTGAATGTGCATTTCATCCATTTGCCACCTCCTTCTTTGTAAAACACTGGAGTGACTTTCAGGCAAACCACTGGAACGCTGTGCGAACTCTCACTTACAGCACACTTAGTTGCATAACTTCTGAAGACACATACTGAATGTCACGTATTACTGGGTGATGTTGATTGAAGTTTTTGAATCCATGGAGTGTACAGGAGCGACAGAGTGCTTGTGAGTGTGAATGTGCATGTGGTGTGTATGGCGTGCGGCCTCAAAAACAACACTTTGATACATGCACCAAAACCAGATGTCCACAGTGCAAACGGTTTAGGTGTATTTCAAACATATATGAAAGAATAATAAACTTATAACTTTGATTTGAACAAAAAGGCCCAAGCGTAAAGCATGAGCACACGCTGTTGAAAAATGTAAAAAAAAAAAGATTTCAACTCAAGTCCTGCGACTACTAAAGGGTAGTTCTACAAATGTATTATTTAGCTTGCTTGCAGTCGAGTGTTTGGAGCGCCCTCTGATGGACAGAGAGACCTGGAGAGACCAGCATCACATAGAAGTCAATGAGGCTCAACAGCTAATGGTCTATTGTAACATTAACGAGTTGCTAGACTGGAAATTGCCTTAAGTGACGACATCATTTCAGTGTAAACATATACAAAAATATAAATGGCGAGATGATTTCTTCTTGTTTTTTTTCTTCTGAGAACCAGTGCTTGTACATGTCCATGCTAGCATTGTGGCTAATCAGCGTTCATTGACTAAAAGGGTTCATGAATAATAAGAAGCTAGCTCCCGTGTCTGCATGACCCATTTATGACACTTGCTGCCAGCAACCTTGTCAACCGCCACTTTGCCAGCTGTAATTTGATCTAAATAACTACAGTTAATTCATAGAATATGACAAAACAGGATTAAATAAACCCTTCCACGCTCAGCAAAACACCACTGCCATAAAAAAGTTTGCTACTACTGGAAATCACATTGATAATTGACATCATCAGACATACATGAATTATTCATGAGGTAAAAAGTAGAGAGTAAAATGTTTTTATCAAAAACAAAACATGATCAAGCTTTAGAGCAAATTCTACCTTGGTTGTATTACATCAGTAATTCAATCTGTAATTGGAGGTTTCAATCATTCACATGGCCTTTATGCAAATTCTCCACAGGGCTCCATTCCACCTGGCCTCTCTGCGAGAGACAACACTACCATATTTTACCACTAGGGGGCGAAGATGCATTTTTCGAGTTGCATGTCTGTGTAACCCAATAAAAGTCTGTGACGATATACTCGACTACACCACTGTTCTGTCATGTGAGCAGAGTGCTATCGCTTGGTGGAAAGCTGGATTTACCAAGGGGTTTGGCATCGTATAGCGTGTCAGATTTTTGTGATCAGTGCATGACAACACAACACTTTTAGTCATCAGCACTGTATGTGTGAACTGCCTACACTCTTCTACAACTGGATGTTGCATTCACAACTTATCAATTGGATGAACTTTAGAACCTTTAGAAGCAATTACGATGAATCATGCTGTCACTTCAGCTTGAAGAAGAAATCTTTAAATTATTTGTGATGGGCAACTATGGTTGGCTTGTATGCAGAGGATGAAAATTACATTTGTATGTGACTCAGGTCATTTCAGTTAGGAATATAACTAGGACATGTTAAAGAGTGATCAGAAGGAGAGAATGACAGGTACATATAAGCTATGCTATCTGCTACAGTGTACAGATACCGTTTTATTTTTTTACCTTTACTTTATCTCTGTAATTTAACATTGTTGGCCTACTCATTTTTTTATTTTGGAAGACCCAGTCAAATTAAGGCATCTTTTTGCTTGAAATAAATTTGTGATACCCTTGTTTAAAATGCTTTAACTAAGCAACAAATAAAAAAACAGTGTATATAACATCAACGCAGCTAGTGAAAACAATATTGCATTATTCACCCATACACTCCTATGTGGAAAGCTTGTAACTAGCACTGTTAGCTTTCACTTGTTTAAAATGTGATGAAAGATTTTGCTCTGGTCTGCATGTAGTGAAGTGAAGTCAGATGAGTTTGACACTCCTGATCTACATGCTACTGCCGCTCTAGTTAGCGCTGTGCTCAGCGGCGTAGATAAGTCAGAATTATTGTTGAGTGTGATCACTTTGACCCGGAAAGGGGTCAATTCAGGGCCAAAAGATGGAGCCGACAAGGTTCATGTCAGAATCACAATGAAATGGCATCACACTTCCTTAATTTGATCTATTTCCGATGGAAACAGAATATTAAGGCGGGATATAACACAGGGAGGGATCGGTCAAAAGTGTAAACCAATGGGATTTCAGTTAGGGAGAGAAAGGCAGTTTTATAGGAGGGGCGGAGGGGCAGGATATTGGTGTTTCATGAGAAGAGCTATGAAAGAGACATAGAGCCTCTGAAGTGTTGCAGAACTATATTTCCTACGTGACGCGATAATTAAGATTCTACCTCGAAGTGACAGCTTCCTGCTGTGTGAATCTACACACACACACACACACACACACACACACACACACATACACACACACACACACACACACACACACACAGAGTCCTCCTTTGCTATCTATTCTTCATCTTCCTTTGAACTCCAGTCAGCTGCTCGGTTTATTTTTGTACTATAGGTAATGAATGCGCACACTCACTCCATGTCCTTTCACTCATTCAAGTCCAATGCCTCTCTTTTTATTCACTGTCAGATTCTCTTCCAAACAGACTATATATAGAAATACAGCCATAAGTTTAGTGTAGGTCATCCTACAAGCATTTCTATGATACCCATTCTGCTAAATCTCCATCCTGCAATCACACATATATATAATATACTAGTAGGATTACCCTGAAATATTTGAGGGTTTTTTTTCAGAGCAAAGTTCTACTAACCCACTTACCTCTCTTATCAAAGAGGCAACTTCATGGTTAACATCTTTTGTCCACAGACCCAACCTCAGCCAACAGTCTCATATAATAAATGTTCATGCATTTAACATGGGACAGATATCTTGCCAGTTGGCATACAAGCTAAACTCCTCAGCATCAAAAGGTGACAATATCATCAATCAGTAAGGCAATGCCACACTTATTTTAACCAGATATGTTTTCAGTATAATTGATTGGAGATATTTCTAGAAAGGCTTGTTACATTTTGTTACAAAGCCATGTGTTCAACAGTTTAGTTCTAGAACATAACTATGTGAATACTAGGCAGTCCTAAACTTTCACAAACTAAGGCGGGAGGGTGGAGTAGTGGTTAGACAAGTGGATGATTCAGGTTCAAGCCCCAGACACTGAATCCTTACCAGTTGCACACTTGCCGTCCGGCAGCTGACCCAAGCTGGAGGGGGCCAAGTGAAAAGCAAATGTCTAAATGCCTACCTGTGACTGGCGCCTCGATGTCCAGCATGGTTTTCTCCTGGCGCAGGATAGCTGCTCCCTCGTTGATGATGCGAAGAGCCACAGCCTCCTCCACCCGGCCCTCCTTGGTGAGGTGGGCCTTCAGGAGGTCCACACGCGGTTTCCCTTCGCAGTCAAACACTTCCTTCATCGTAAGGCGGTGGCTTAGGGGGAAGGGGACAGCTGAGGACAGAGCACAGACACATGGTCACATTCAATCAGAGGGGACATCAGAGTAACTATGGCCATCTGTTAGAGCGATTTCAAATACATTTTCACACTCTGAGAGAGGTTAGGCAAATACCACTCCAGAATGCAGACACCAGATTATTCATATTCATATAGGAATCCCATTTGAGAAAATCTCTTCCATCATAGCGCTGCTGCATCCATCTCTGTCGAATTATATGTACATCTCTGGCATCAAAACAATGTTTACAAAGTACTGGTCTGCTTCGCATAATATGTAGTGGGACAGTAAAATGGAAGAAGCAATTTGCAGATTTAAATTAAACTATTACTAGGATTAAATTAAACTATTCAAGTTCAAGAGTATTAGTTATGGAGACCAAACAGTCTCACTGCTACTATATCAGTCATTCAATTTTCAACTTAAGCTTCACACTCATTATCTGTCTGGGAGTTTGCTATTAACAGACTCATGCAGAAGCAGCATAGCTCATGGATTTAGCACTCATGATGGTGCCAGAAGAGACTGTATAGCAAAAAGCTTTTAGGGAACCAGGTTTTGTCATGAACAGGTACTACGCCTAAATGCAATGTTCCCTACAGTTCCCTCTTTACCGTTGATTAATTAATTAATGAATTTTCTGCAGAAACATGGTACAGAAGAAAATGAGTAAGAGAGGAAACAACCAAACCAGATAAGATAACAATCCTTCCTCTAAATATCCCTCACAATGATGTTCAGCATATGCAGTTGAAAAAAATAATTCTAAAATAATATATTTCAGCCTTTTGGAGGCATTTGCATAACTTATATTGAATGGAATTGTATAAGATTCACTTAAAAAGGGTAAAATGTATTAGAGTCTAGCACAAGTGTGCTTTGTTGTAAACTGTCTGAAGCAAATACTCAAACATGTGACCTACTTTAATTATGGATATTTACAGAGTATATCATCATTTATGCAATGCTGTAAACTGATGATGTAAAGAATGGAAAATGAAAGCCTGACTGTTTTTTTTTCCTGCTGATACGACATTCTGTACTCTAGTTTGAGTAAACTACAGCAGACAAAGATCAGTAAATGGACTTGAGAAACAAAAAAGTATTTTTCAAGAACAAATGATAAAAATGATTGTATTATAGCTGTCTGGTGACTTTGTAAGTGTAGCGATGTTTTTAGGTAGTGCTGGATAAAACTCAGCTAACATCTAAGCGCTCTATTCATCAAGCTCTCCCTGGATTGCTAGAGCCTGTGGCCATGAAAATGCACCAGTCACCTACTTAGCACACATCCTGTGAAACTGTGAAATCCAATCACAGATCATTACTTTGGTAGCAGCAAAAGTGATTTATTAGCTCTGGTGCTGATCTGTGTGTACTAAGACTGTTGGTATCCCATCACAATCTGAGAGCATCAAGCTAACTAACACCATCGCAGCTTCCATTTTGGATCCTTGACCTAAACGTATAACGCAGAATTGATAATGTGTATGGAAAGCCAAATCAGATTTTGTTTCATCCATGAAAAATCATCTGAGGTTTGAGAACTTAACACATCAACAGTTTGTTTCACTTACTGTATATTTTCACTTTGATGAAATACAAGTTCTGTTTTCAGGGCCTTCCTGTCAAAGTAAATCTACAGATCATCTGGCTTAGCGGAGATAACTCTCGCTACATTTCTGAGCTGTAAATAATTCTGGTGAGAAGAAAAATAAGTCCTGAGGAATGTGGCAACAGTCAATAAAACAGTTACACACACACACACACACATACACAAGCAATAGTATCATCCAGTAGTACGGCTATGCTTGTAAGATTTATACAGTACATAGCAAACAGGGCCACTGAGCAGCGGCAAATGAAGAGGAGACGAGGGAAGAATCTCAAAGCTGAGGCTTAAACCCAACATGATCAACATGCTCTTTAATAATGGATGTTAGACTAGAGGGGGAAAAGAGAGAATCTCAAGTTCCTGCTCCTAGGATAATAAGGCTAGCCCTAGCAAGGGATTTAAATTGGAGTAAAGTCATTCACATTATGCAGTGTGTGTGTGTGCGTGTGTGTGTGTGCGATGATGATGATGTGTGTTTTGACAATGGATTTTTCAAGCAAGTACAAACTCAGCACAATCACCCATCTATTTTTCTGAACCCCTCACTTGCCTTTCATCTTTCATGCCTGTGCATTGACAAATTTTCCATAATGTTCTTTTTTTGGTCCTCCTAAGCATTAAACCGTTTTTATTTAAAGCCCAAAACTATGGGTGCAATAAGCAACCACTGGCTTTGTTTACATAGTGGTTTATGGATTGAAGATATTATTGTACTCTGAAATGTATTGTGTTACCTTTATATACAACTACTGGCACTATGTGACAGGCTGGTGCCTCCACAGTGCATCAAGATTCTCCAGAGACTTTGCATTTGCTAACCATAGCATTTGGACTTAATGCCCCAAATGCTGGTAAGAGATCAATTTAGCTTTTATTCGCCCCGCTGATGTATGCCAGTAGAAACTGATCTGAAATCAGTTGCTGGTACTGTAATCTCGCCCCACTTCTTGTGTAAACACTGGCCATACAATAAATTATACAGTATTTGATGTGCATTCTCAGAGAAATTTACAAAGTCAGACAAAAATCAACTTAGATTTGTCTCAATCTGTGCGTATTCCCCCAACCAGCATTAGTTCTGTGTGAAATCGTTGCCTGAATCAATCACAACTGTCATAATACAAACATACCACATGACTCCCAGTCTGCAAAATAATATAAAGACCTGGTCACCCTATTCCACTTTTTTCAAACTGCCAGCTCCTTTTTAACAGTAAATTGAATGGGGGGCGGCCACAAGTGGGCGCGTGGCACTTTCTAAACTTGAGAAAAGTTCAGGCGCAGGCATGATGTCAACTACCTTTTGAGAGCCGAACAGTCACAACAAAGAGAAGATGGGGACAATTTTCAAGAGCAACAACAACAACCAGAGTGAAAATGGAGAAAAGACTCATAGAAAAGTTGATTGCAGTTGTTACTCTGACCACAATCTCGGAACGCTCTGACCATAAAGATTCAGTACAGTAGCATACTGGCTATGCTGTGGGAGTTTCAGGTAAGTTTTTGAGAGTTGGACAAAACTAGCTTAATTGCATGCTTCACAGCTGTGTGCATCTTGGCAAATGAAAATATCACATGAAAAATCTAATAAAATCCCCAGTAATCACCAGCTCCCTACTCCTATTTAACAACTAAAGTTACTGCTAAAATACACTAAACAAGGCCTATTATGGTACTGTTACATCCTCAACAAAGAATTAATCCCATTTAGAACAAAGAAATACAACAAAGCAACCCAGATACTTAACTAATGATGTATTTTTACACACATATGCATATGTATGCACGTATGCACACAGGCACACACACACACACACACACACACACACACACACAAACACACAGATATATGGTGGAGAGATTTAAGCTCACTTCTACTGGGCACCCAAGTAGAGTTGAACTATGGTATATGTTGCTGGGCAACAGCAGCAGCAGCTGACTGTTGGAGTACAGCCAGTGCCAGCATGGAAAGCTGCAATTTGCATGGGAGGTTCACATCGATGCTGTTGAGAAACACACATACAGTAGCCACATGTCAAATTTGTAAGTTATATTGAGGCTTCTCTATATTATGAGGTTATGGCTGTGTGCGTTCTCTACGACAAACACATTTTCCTGAAAATCGTTTCTCCCTTTTGCAAGCTTGATTCAATAAACTAGTGCATGTTAGGTTGTTATGTTCCCTTCTCATTTTACAGTTTATTTTAGTCTTGTTTGATGAGTTATGACTGTCTGAAGTGATTTTAAATTGATATTTATATTTTAATAGAACATTATCAGTTATAAGCACACAGTACATGTATTTGAGTTTGTCGACAGTAAGCAGTCAACATCAGCTATCCCTGGTACCCAAAGTTTCATTTGCTGTCCTGATATCTTTCATTTGACTTTTTCATATCGAGACTTTAAGTCATACTGCTAACACACAGTACATAGACATACAGTACATAGAGATCCAGCAATTTGTGCCACCTGTGCATCAGTGGCTTGCTGAAGGTCCAACACTGTAATTGCTGTGCTGCTGTTACGTCCCTAAAGGAATTATGTGAACTTCAAATTCTGTTTCAATGTTTTTCAGCCAGCTAAAAGCTAAAAACCTAATTTCAACAGTTCATCAAATCCTGATATATTTTTTTTAAATCCAAAACTATATTATTCTGAACCCCTGAATGTAAACACAATTAACAAAATATGTTTCATCACATTTAGCCAAGCTAAGCCTGAGCAAGGAAAATGAATAAAAGGAAAACTGAATTATAATTGAATTAAAATCAAAAAAGTAAAAAGGTTTTCAAAGTTAGCTTCTTTCTTTGGAGCAACATCATTAGAAAATCTTCAGCATCGCCACAACATGCTAGTCAAACTGCGTTAGAGTTAGATAACTGCCAGAATCCGAAAGATTAACGCTAAGTTTTGAAAGGTTGAAACTGTTTTCAATCTTTGTAGGAAGGAATTTGTACTACCATGGTCGTATAAGTTTTGCAAACATTAAATAAAAAAATCTGTCTTTGTGATTCCAGTTTCAATATTTACAAAAAATTGTAATGCTTTTAACTTTATGTTTGTATTTGTCTAATGGTTACTCATAATGAAATGTTGTCATTGGCTGGGCTTCCTATCAATCAGTCAAAGATACAACAAAGATGCCGCAACGCAAACCCAATTGAGTTTTTGTATTATAACTTTATTATAACCTTCCTTTCCTTGATAAAACAACATTTCTATGTGCTGTGTCAGAATCTGTTAGTAGCTTGTACTTAGAGTTGATAACTATCTCGCAAACCCATACTAGACAAATCTAGGGAGGAAAAGTAGCGGGCTAACGTTCGCCCATTAGCTGTTAGTGCTCGCTCGCTCCATTCACACATGGTGTCTCTCGACCAAGCCACACACTTAGCTCTCGTCAATTTAATCGCTGGCACCATCGTTTACAGCTTTCAGATAGCTCTTTACTTGGGGGATAAGTATACTGGGACAAATTAATTGGCTTATAGTAATCCATGCTCAATAGTTAGTCACATACACCACATACATTAACTGTAAACATTTTGACTCGACAAGTATCACCAGACACTTGATATCTTCCTTTGAGCATGAAATGCAGTTTCTCGCATCTTATTTTACCTCCATGACATTTCAGGTGTAGGAGGAACTATTTTATATCTACTGTGAAACATGTCAAGTAATCTCCAAACTGTAGCATAACTCATCAGCGTTGTGGCATGGGAATCATTAACATCTGACCTACAAAACAAAGCATGGTGAGACGAAGCTGAGTTTACTACTGTCCAACAAGTCCAACTCAGTGAGTAACTGAAACTAAATGTATTGGCAGGCCTGACCTATTCATTTAAGTTTCAGTTATTTAACAATCTGTGACTTGGTTCCATCTCTGCTGTGCATTTCTTTTGCCACTAAAATCTGTGTTAGATGGTGTAGTTATGTGAGAGATAGGATATCACTACAAATAATAAATCACTCTATCAATTTCTATTGACCACAGTAGGCTATCATAAGATCCAGTCCATATCAGCTGTATGCTGCATTCATGAATACTGATTCCATCTGTCAGAACACAGTACAGATACAGGAGATAGCTTGATAGTGTAGCAATCGTATTATACATACCATGGGGCTAAGTGATAGCAAAGATGAAACAAATAAATATATTTTGGTTCAACTGGGAAACCCTATATCACAAATATCAGATGTTACATGACCACGTTATGAAAGCTGAATCTCCATTCTTGAATGTGCTGTATGCAGCTGTTATGCAACTCTTGTCTGAATTATTTTGAATATGCTCTTACCTGGATGTGGAGGTAAAACACTGACAAAAATGCCTATGAAAGGATCATTTTGTCTCTATTGTGAGTTTCTCAGTCAAAGAAACGCACTAAATAACTGACTGAACAACAGTCATAAGAAGAGACTTGGAGAGAGCACATGCAGACCTCATTCTAGACCAACTCCGTTCTCTGATTGTGGACATATTGGTAAATATCAAGCCATGATGAGGTGACAGACAAATGGCAGACAGTGCAGCAGTTAGATGCAATTCAGGATGGAGTGAGTGGTGCCCTGAAACCTTGTTTTTTTTTTTTAAAGATCTAACTGTTCTGTAACTGGAAGTAAGCACATATGAATTTTAGTATCTGAATATGTTATGTTTGCGCTACAACAGTTCAGTTTGCAGTAGGGAACATTCACTATGGACTGACTGGTCAAAAATCCAGTCCACTTGTCTGTTATGTCATACGGATGTAGTGCTGCCTTGAAATTACCTTAAATAAAGCTAATTCAGATGTAACAACTGTTAATGTAGCAACTGGAGTCTGAGGATCTCAGTGAAAGTAGCCTATAGATTAGACATGTTTCCTTCAACTCTACAAAGTTGTCCATGCTCACAAATATTGATTGAGCAGTGCATGGCCCTTACAGTAACATATGTGAATTTATTAAGACTAGCGCTGGCTATGAGCTGATGCATGGTCAAAATGAGCAGGGCTAAATGAGTTATGGCTCAGTTGCAAGCAATTTATCATCCTCCATTGATGCAACTTGCATTCTCACTAATTCTCTGATAGCACAGCTTACTCCACATCCTCTGATGCAGCTTTTGCGATTTTACATACATAGACCTTTTCAATTCAAACTAAAAAATGACTCACTCAAAAACAGTAGGCTGATAAAATATAGCTCATTAAATGTCAATTTCATGCCCTCCTCCTCTCCCACTGGCCCTGTCACAGCCTGTGAAATCCTGCTGCATCACTGCCCCAGCTTCAACCACAACCTCGGCAATTCAGCTGTTTTTCCCGTCTCCCCCTCTGCCTCCCCAAGCCAAGATTCAGTCAAATCGTGACAGCAAACCATTTTTCAAAAAAAAAACAAAAAAAAACAAATTCCTATATCCCGGATCACTCGGAAAACTACTCAAATCTATCCCCATCCTCCGTGAAGACTGTGTAGCAAAGAAAAACATGAATGTTTATCAACATCAAAGGTCCAGTAGCCCACTACCATAATTACGAGCCCAACTTGATGGCCGCACATACAGTATCAATTAAATAAACGCCAAATAATGCCAAACCACAAAGAGCTAAATATTTCAGATGTTATGTAATATCTACAGCCATAACCAAACGAAAAACGCAGGCTAACTTACATTTTACCATCCGATCGGTGGCGTTTAAGACGATGTCAGCGTTAGACATCTTCATGGGCAGTTGCTGTCTTCGAGGCTAAAGCGTTTTCTCTTCCTCCTTTCGGGATAAAGTCTCAGTATTTCTTGTCGAGGTGCGGTGGATGCTGTGGCATCACTCAGACGATGCGCCCCCTCCGTGTAGCGGTGCCTGCGCCGGGTACGACTGCTGCTACAGCCAGGAGGATGGATGCTGGATGCTGGATGCTGGAAGGGCTGCTGCTGTACTGTGCTAAGCTGTTATGTGGGGGAGGATGTGTGAGAGAGAGAGAAAGAGAGAGAGAGCGAGAGAGAGAGAGAGAGAGAGAGAGAGAGAGAGAGAGAGAGAGAGAGAGCGAGGGAGAGAGAGAGATGTGCACCATCCCGACATGGCGGTGAAGGGAACTCCCACGCAAATGTTTCACGGGACTGCCTGATGCTGCCATCAGATGGAGGCTGAGACGGGGTTGCCCCACGCACGCACGGCGCGCCATGTTTTGGTATTCTCGAAATTTTGGTACGCCTGAAGATGAGAGCGGATAGGCTTTGGTTCAACATGTGTAGCCTATAGCCTACCAAGCTATAGCATCTATTCAATTTTATTTTATCTTCAAATAGCTACTGTTTTGTTTTTATGATATGCACGCATATGTGCACGCACGCAGGCATGCACACACACACACACACACACACGCGCGCGCACACACACACACGCACACACACTATACTTAAAGTACAAGTATTTTGTCAGAAATTGGATTAATGCAATCTATTTACTAGTGTAAGTGTACCCGATAAATTTCACTTGGTGGCGACAAACTATCAGTTTTTATGCAAGCTGTCTAAATGGAGAATGTATGCAGAGTGTTTCTGTGAACTTTATACATTACTGCCTGTGGACAGTTGAGTGACCTATCAGAATTTAGTTAGAACAAAGTATCTGTCATCTCCCAACTTTTTGACTTTTCTCAAAATATTTAAGTTGTATTTGCTACAAAATAAAATTCTAAATATTTCTACAACAATCTGTTAATTAAATGTATGGAGTGAATTGTGGTTCAATATATAACAAAAAAAAATGCATAGGATGGACAGAAATAAAATGAATAAATACAAATATTTTTGACCATTCACAAACAATACTGTGGTATTCTTAAAAAGTGTGAATAGGTGAACTGATTCACAAAGTACACAGCACAAGGGACTTTTGTTCCCTTTGACTGGGAAGAAGCTTCCTCCTCAAGGCTGCCAACAGTGGCTCCGCCCCATTATCCACTTAGCCAACCACAAGCCATGTGGCACTGTGCCTAGCTCATCTCCTCAGCCAATGATCAGTGGTCAAGGATCAGGATTGATGCAGCTATATGTTGGCTCCCAAGTTTGTTTTGATACTTTTCACAGAGTTGAAGTTCCTCTCACACTTGAATGTTGAAGCTGGCAGGGTTAGCAGCAGATCAATGAAGCCCAGTAGGTTGGGGCACTCCTCACTATAATGTTGATGACCTCAGCCTCAGCCAGCATGTTTGAACTGGATGATATTTGCACATTTTTTATTGTCATTTGAAATATTTTTTAGGTAACACTAGCTAGTTTTCTATGACAGTGCATCCTACCTAGCTAGCTTGCAGTGACAATCTAATGGTCCTCTTTCAGTGATTTTCTGTAAAACTTTCAAGGCTTGCAAATGCAAGATTATGGGTGGGGTTTGTTTACCCACAGCTCTATGTTGTCTTTATCATCTGGACTGTGGCTTTGATAATCTCTCAGACATTTGCCATGAAAGTGACCCTAACACTAACCCACTGGACCTTCAGCTTCAAAGACACTTGCACATTTTTAAGGGTTTTGCTCTGTGGTTTTCAAAACTTTCCAGTGACTGTACCCATTCACATAGAAAAAATCATCACAGAATGTTCCCAGTGTTGCCACTGACGATGTAACTATAGTAACCAGGTCAAAGAGAAGAACATGACTGGTGTCATTGATATTTTAAATTACTGTCACTGAGTTGAAATCTTCAAACATGTCTTCTAAAATGTATAGTTTCTGCTGTAGTTATTTTGATAAACAAGACTCACCAGATTAATTTATTCTCTCAGAGGCAAGATTGGAATTGTTTTCATTAAGTGTGCACAAGCCTAATGACATGATAGAGAGGACAACATTTTGAAAATCGTTAATTGTAATGTAAATGAAAATGTAATTGTACATGCCTGCAGCTAAAACCCTTCCATAGTTTTCAAACCATTTCAAAACTAGGTCCGAAAAATGTGTTGACAACCCAAAATTTGGATTTGACAATTTCATGGAACCAAAATTATTGCCAAATGGTTTGAAGCTCAAGCGTGTGTGAGGCCAATAGAGTTTAAGAGTGCAGTTGCTTCACTCCTTGAGTCTTGTTTCTCAGCCTTATCCGTCAACATAATCCCTAATGGCTCTTACTTTACTGTGGTTTTGCCACAGCACTTTGGTAGAGCCTGTCCAACAGCTGCATTGTGCGCTGGACAGAGAGATTACAGTGAGGTCTATGTGTGAACTGTTAGCGCCAACTATTTGAGACGTGTAAAGATCAAATAAAAAAAAACCTACTGAGAGCTACTGACTACAAGGTTGCAGGCTTCACACACAAAACATGGGCACAAATATGTTTATATTTATGTATAAAAAGGTTATTACAGTATATTTTATTTTATTATCTTCACCAGATGTTTCTGTTGGATTTCTGCTCTAATTAGGTAAACTAGTGCAGTGCCCATTCGCCTTGAGCCCCGCTGCTGCACAGAGCAGCTTGTTTATTCAAAGTTTATTAATATTGAACGTGTCGCGTGTCCAATCCGAGACTGCACGTCCTTGGGTCCCCAGCAATACACCCGCCAAGTGTGAAGTAGATCGGATGGAAATTCCTTGCTTTATAGTATGATGATGATGGGTAAATGTGACCCCATGCCCATTAGACCTGTGAGATCTGTCAGTGTTGTTGCAGTTCCTACTAGTCACCAGTAGAGGTCAATGGAAGTCATAGATTACTTATTGCCCCTTTAAATGGCTTACAATTTAATAGTAATGCTGCAACCTTGTTGTTATTTCAGTAAGCTTTGTGCTATATAGACATTTCATGTGTTTTAAATATTACATTTCATGTCACAGGTATCCTCATGGGTTTACAGTCATTATGGTCATAAAGACAAATACAATAGATATTAGTTTTAAAGAACTTAACTAACTTAACTTATCATTTGTGCCCGGATGGCAAAAGAACAAGCATAATTGCTGTAGAATATTTCAGGAATGTAGTTTCTTTACTCAGCAGGTAGTAATAGAACTGCATGCGTGAAACTGGAATTTATTGCATTAAACATGTCATCTTTTCAAATAGTGAAAAGAACAGAATATAACATGATTTAATAAAAAAGAGGAACCAAACCTGAGAACAAGCAACTTCTGCTTCCCCTCTCACTTTGTTTCACCCTATTTTAACAGGTAATTTCTGTGTATTGTTCTCCCTCCCAGGACCCATTCCATCTGGGTCTGTGTGTAATCTCTATTAGGTCTATCTCTATGTGTAAACTGTTACAGCCAAATGCTCTTTGTGAAAATGTAAAGAGACTGGAGCAAAGCAAGAGTTGTTGACTTCAGTGGTTACAGGCTTTGATACCGTTGACTTTGACTAAATTTAAAGAACGAGGAAAAATAAATTGTTTAAATCTTTACATGTGCTTGTATACTTTCTTGTCATATTACTTGCTTTATTGATTGCCTGTGACAGTTTGCAAACCACTGAAGTTTTTACCACAGTGTTTTAAGCAGAATACCTAATAATTATCTCATATTTTTTTTGTTCCGCCACCTTCCCTCCATCACTCATATAAAAATCAGTTGAGAAATGTCACTACATGCTTTACCACTAAGGCCAGTGGTGTCTTCACACCTAGAGTTGTCTTCTTTATTCTCCTAAGAATTCAGTAACATCCAAATGTGAACAGACGGTGGCCACCACTATCTTCCTCATCATTAGGTTTATCACTATTTATGTCATGACAACTGGTCTGAAGCAGCGTGGGCATGACTTTCTCTTCGTCCTCACCACTGCCCCTGTTACTAATACCTTTGATCGCATTGTTGTTCTTGTTCACAGCTTCAATTTGATTCTGAAGGAGTTGGAAATGGATGGTATGTTTTAAGTAACATTGCTTTTCTTGCTTCTTTTCCTTTTCTTAATTTGCTTCAGGCAGCCCTACTCAGTGCATGCCAATTACTTTTTCTTTCCATTTAAGTGAGGTTTTATCGAACTACACCTTACCCTTGTGATGTGGCAATTTTGGCTCATGCCATCGGCCATGTTAAAATATATTTCTCACACAACAAATGCTTACCATCTCAATTACTATTTGTAAAATGCAACGAAATAGCCTTAATATGCTGTATAACCTTCATTAACAAGCAGGTTATAGGCAAGTATTGCAAATGGAAGATCATTGATCATTGCAAGAGGATCTTTGAAGTATTTATAATCAGAATGATAATGAGAATCACTTTGTCCAAGAACATGACATGTACAAAGAATTTAGACACAAACATGTAAAAAAAAAGTGACACAGTGCTCACACAGACGTACAGGACATCACATGGAACAAAAACAGTTGGGGCTCATGTATCTTAGTTGCTGTGAGTCTGTTGTGTCTTTTTTGTGGGTCACTCTCAGATATCATCTCTGTTTGTTTGGTCTGATTTTTGGATGCTGCCGACGTGAGATCATTATGCCATTTTGGCCTTGTGGATAATGATGTTGAATGATTTTTCTTGAGCAGCACTTGATATAAGGCCACATCAGGTGCAGTTCAAAATATCAAACCACAATGCTCACTGTATGAGTGTAAGATACTTGACCAATGACAGAGCACGTTATATTTTATCTAAGCCTGATACTGATGAATTACATCTCATTGAAAAGTTGAAAGGCATGGTGATTAATATGACTTTATATGATTAATTCTTCAGTCTAGTGGTTTAAATCTGCCTTTGGTATTTTGATCTTCAGACTCAAGATGTGTCAGTAAATACAAATAAATAGTAATGTCTTGAGGCCTTTTACACTACAAAAAACTAAACTAATGTTGACATTTTGATGATACTAGAACTACCAACATAGCACCTTTGTTTGAAGCAATAGGTTACCAGAAAGTGAATATTACTCATGTTGGCATGTCTGCATGTGGGCTATATTAAATTCAGGTCATGAGTTGTGGTCATCACAAGAAACTGATTATACAAAATTTAGGCAGTACATAAAAAGCACACGATTTTGATACCCAACCCTACCCCTTATGTTTTAATTTTTTTAATCACATTTTTTTTTTTTGGGGCCTTTCTTCAGATAACTTGAATGTTCACTCAACCAGCTCTGACTCTCACAGTCTTTACATACAGAGGCATACATTGTGAAACATAGGAATAATTATACTACTGTATCTCTTTTACATTTTGACTACATGACTTGCATTACAGACTTACTGAAGTATCATTAAATGTGGACCGATTTGGATGTTGGGGGCCACATGAGGAGAACCCTTTTTCAATGTGGGCTTATTTATGCATTTCAGTTTTTTGTTCACATTCATCTGCCCCGCAATTTTTTATCTGTTGACACCAAATAGACAAATAATTTAAGTAGAGTTCATGACAGAAATCATTACATAATTTGCCACTAGATGGAGCCATACCACTGATTTTGCAACAGCAGCAGTAACTGGTTTGCTGATACCAGTAATATGAGGAACAAAGTTTGCTACTTCACAGTTTAACAGACATGATAATTTGAGAAGGCAATGACACTGCTTCTTTAGTGGTACAAAGTTGTTGATTTAATTAGTCATGCATTTTTTCCTCATATTGTGAGTCAAGGGAAGAAAAACAATTGCTGCCCTCACAGAAGAGGGTGAGCATGTGATCAGCGGCAGGCTGCGTAGAAATGGAGCCAGTGTTGCTCATCAGGCAGAGACCCACTGCAGCGTGGAGCTGTGAGCTTCACATAAGGTATGACTGACTTATTCAGTGGGATGAGAAAACACACCACAAAATCCATAACATTGATAGAGTGTCCAATATCTTTCGTAGGTGCACGTGGTGTGTCCTTGAAGTTGCCAATATTGCTGGGACAGGTAAACCAGAGAATGATGGTGAAAGTAGACTGGAATTCTTGCTGGTTCAGTTGTTCTGAGTTTAGTTTTGTGGCCCAACTGGATAATGTTTGACCGTAATTCTTGAGCCATATTTTATTAGGTATAATACACAAAAATGCCATCGAACTAACAACCCTGTTGTACTGCCTAAAAAGTCTAGCATTGCTTTGAAAAGACACATTCCTTGGATCCTTAAACTCAAGTGCTGACTATCACATTTACAGATGGAGAAGGCTGATGTCAGGTGGTGCTTCAGGCGCAAAAAATAGCAGATGGCCACAAGAAAGCAATGTGTGCTCAGAAGGACCATGCTTGGGCTAACTTTTTAAACCAAATACACTTGAAAAACCTCTCTGGGTCTAGAGCGTACAGTATTATAAAATCTTGTGGCAATGACCTGTTGGCAAACGTGCCTGTCGACCCCTCCTTTAGACGCTATTTTTACTGGCATGCTCTCCTGGCACTACAGTAGGAGAAAGTGGCACACAGAGGAGGTCCTATTCCAACTCATGATATACTGTAGTTTAACCAGCTGTATGTAGCAACATAATTACCTTTAAGTGATTTACTCACTGTAACATTAACTGCATTAAATCACAGGAAAAATGGTGTGTTTCATAATACTAACAATTCACAAGTGTATTGGCACATGAATACGTTAATCTTTCCACTTCATGGTACTTTTGACAGCCTACTGCCCAAATAACCACTCTAACTGTTCTGGTTACTTAATCACACCTTGCACAATCCTGAGAACCCATCTTGAAATGAGTTTGGACCCCCTCACCTCCGGTTTAGCAGTTCTTGGGAAGTCCTTTTTTTTTTTTTTTTTCACTTTTTTTCACTTTCACAACAGAAACTCATTGGATTCTGCTGTACAAACAAGAGAACTTTATAGCCAACTGTGGCTGTCCTGGCCCCACCCTGCACTGACAAAGTACTTCTTAGACTATAGCCACAGCCATATACACACAAATAGTATAATAAGCATTGTAAATGGCTCGCAGTTGCCTTTGGGTTTGGCTAATTTTGTTCAGAAATTGGACTGCTCAGTAGCGGTCATGTGAAGCTCCACTACTACTGTGAAGCAGCTCATGTGAGCTTTGTTGACAGTTACCAAGCATTGTTCAGTGCAAGTGTTTCATCCAGGGTTAAACAGCGTGTCTTTTGACTGAAAGAAAGAATAGTTTCACAGTAGCACTGGAGTCACTGGCAAGGCAGGTAGGCCAATAATTGTCTTTATATGAATTAATTCTCTCAAGTGTGAATCAAGACTCAATCTACAGTGCAAGTGCAATCTACAAAATGTGCTTTTGTCACTAAGAGACTGTAGGACTTTCATTAGGTCCTGGTTGAACTGCACATTCTTAAATAAATAGCTACGCTTGTTTTTTTTTGTACACGTGTGTTCAACAGTGTATTTGTGGCTCAGCCGAACAGAATGGCTCCACGTGTAGCCACTTACCAATTGGGATTTACTGATATGATTCATGTTGAAGTCATCCAGCGGGTTAGAGTACTTTGAGTATTCAAAAATAATCATGTTTGAGATTCTGAGAGTGAGTGATCAGGATGAGTTCATGGAGAAAAATGACATTTTGATGCTTGGTTGCGTTTGAAAAGTTCAAATCACTCACTTTATTTTGAAAGAACAATTTGTTTGTCAGTGGGAGAACAAGCAGAAACAACAATCGGTAAACTCTTTGCCGATAGTTGGTAAATTTAATAAATCACATGCTCAGAAAAATATTTCTCAGTTTCATTATTTTCTTAAGGTAATTTTAGTATTAATAATATGGTTACATATTCAAAACAGTAAAGTAAGTGGGATGTAGCCAGTAGGCCTCCCAGCTTGAGAAGCTCAGAAACAAGACAACGATGGTTCAGGATTAAAATATCATGTAGGAGTCACATAATTCAGTCCCATACATGGAGAGCATCTTCCTATGCTGCCAAGTTGTCAAATATGAATAGACATTAATGTTAATTCAGGTGTGTACGTGGGTGTGTGCTTGTTACACTACAGGACACGAGTCAGCCCCACACTGGCACGTTTAGATTCATCTATACCAGTTATACAGCAAAAAATGCTTTCTGAGCACCAATAGGAAAATTATATTTGCTTTTGAAAAAGAAGTCCATGTCCAAAGCATATGATATCGAATTCAAGAAATGTATCAAGAAATTTTACTTAAATAGGCCTTTTAATCAAACACTCTTACCTGTCCAATTCTATTTCTACATGATAGATAGATAGAGAGATAGATAGATAGATAGATAGATGGATAGATAGATTATTAATTACTGAGGAAAACTTCAAAACTTGACTACACCTCATATAGCAGTATCTTGATCTAACTTTAGTTGTGAAGATGGTATAGAGATTTAATTTTCAAATAATTAGTGCACTTTGTCTGCACTTTGAGAAGGGGCCACTTTAGAGTTTGTTGTTTGTTGTGGGTTAAAAGTTAGAGTTAGGATTAGGCTTGTAGCTAGATGGGTTAAAATGAGGTCCATACTGATGAGGATTAGGGTTAGGGGTTAGAGAATCAATGTTGTCAATGGGATGCCCTCAGTCCTACAAAGCTCTGTGTTTGCCCTGCTGGACAAAGAGAAAACAAAGAAAATTGCTAGACGTGTGAGCTGGAAGAGGCACTGTAGAAATGAAACTAACTCCACAGAAATCTGGGGGAGTGTTGAAAGTGAGCTGTAGTGTTCATTTGGAGAGTTTACAGGCCTTGCAACATTCCTCAGTATCTGAGAAACCGGATGTTCATCACTTGCCTTGCCCCCTTTCATCCCTCACACCTCTTTTTTGGACTGTCTTTGGGGGCTTTCCTATGGTGCTGGTCATGTGTGCAGCTGGAGATGGAGGCCATGCAACGTTAATCCTCCTCCCCTAGCTCAGGAAAGTACCCTGCCTTGCTTTGCAGAGTGAAAACAACAAAGAGCTGAGTGTGGCTGCAGCCTCCGGGGTTCAGTGCACCCACCAGAACATGTCCAGAGTCACAGCTTGCTGCTCCCTCCTACCCATCTATCCATGCATGACTCTCTCTCCCTCTCTTGTACTTTCTCTCTTTTACCCTCTCTTCAACCTAGGAAAGACATGTACAATTGGAGGCTACGATGTAATATGCCCCCCCCCACCCCTCCAGTGGTTGTGGCTGAGACCAGAGATGGAGGACTTCAGAAGGTCAAAAGGAGGAATGTATACAACACCAGAACAGAGAGAAAGAATGTGGTCAGCCTGGGTATTGTAGGGGCAAAATTGTGCCAATCCATCCTAAATCACCTAACTGTTATATACACAGACTAAAACCCTGAATAGAAATACAGAAATGTGTGGAAAAATTGGAAACTAAAGTGAAACTCTAATCACTGCTTCTAAATTTAACCAACAATAGAAATCCCCAAGAATTATTTTCTGCACTATCTACTATCAATATCTCAGAGAGAGAGAGAGAGAGAGAGAGAGAGAGAGAGAGAGAGAGAGAGAGAGAGAGAGAGAGAGAGAGATGACCTTATGTAAATGACAGCAGGAGGAGGATAACATATGATGGTCCCATATTTAAAACTGGTTTAAGTACCTGGCTCCAGTGTTTGCTATTGCATCAAGAGTTACTCTGGACAATTGTTTACATAGCAGCCGTTAGGCCATACTTGATGGTCTGGTGTGACATTGGGTATATAGTATGTTGGGTCTGAAATGAGGCCCTAAAATCCGAAACAAGTTTCTCACATAGCCTTTCATGACCGTCACACCCACAAGCACCAGGCATTACAAAACTTCATATTTGGGATATTAACGTTCCAAAAATGTCCTAAACCTTCATGACAATTAATTACCAGGAGATTATCAGGAGATTTTTTTTAGTTTTTTTTTTATCATTTTCCTTAAGATTTTCTTCAAATACTCTTCATTTGTGACACAGCAGTGGAACAGAGTATCATTTTATTATCATTTTAGCTACAATTTGCAAGATTTTCGCCTTGAGGCAGGAAGTGTGTCATTAGTCCCTTAGACCCTCCTCATTCTCAGTTGGTCACGTTCCCGCCCCAAAGCCTGTCACTCATCTTGATGAGCTGTCTGCTTTGAAAAGGGATCCAGCATCTAGCCTGAGGCTGAGGTAACCGCCGTCCGCAACGCCACCACAGGCGTTAAAGAAGTAGACGGCGAACGAAGGCAATTGGCAATAAAAAAAAACAAACAATCCCAATGTTTTTGAACGTGTCTTGTCTGCATGTTTAGCTTCACTGTTCTTTTGTTTCTTGTTCCCTCCATTGTTGTTGTTGTATGGCTTCCCTGCGCTGTGGCCACTAGCCTCACCTTAACAGCCACAACTCAGCTCACTGCTGCCCATGCCCAAACAGACACACACCAAACAGTATCCATCCAATACATCCGTCCTGAACATCACTGAAAAGCCAATTTCAGACAAATTCAGGAATTTAGACATATTGCAGCGTTAAGCAACATTTTCTAAATAAAAGGTCTCTCTCCTGGCAATTGTAATTTTTAACTGAAACATATGCTTTGGGTGTAACCTTGTGAATGTGTGTTGTGAAGGCTTTATCCAGCTAACTACAACAATAAATACAGGTTTTACTGTGAATCAACGCTGCTCTAAATCAAATTTTGGATGCACCTTGTTTAACAAATGTTTTGGCATATGTTTTCCCATCACTTCAGATTAGGAAGTATAAACTATTTTACTAATTGTCTGTGAAAGTTTGGAACTTTAGAGTAACAAACCAGTATGTGCTAATAAATATCAAAATATATGTGCTAAATAGCAGTGTATTAGGCAAGACCTCACTTACATATGGAGAAGTTGGCATATGTGGGCATTAGTAACACCAGTATTGTGTGTTTTGTTACAACTAATGAAGTACATTTTTATTAAACCATAGCAACGGAGAGTAATTATTCTTGTGGTACTAGTCCTTTACTAGCCCATAGTGAGTAAAGTGAGTAAAGCTAATTCATGTGCTACTTCTTTAATAATGATTAGTGAGCACTTATTACAAAGTTATTGAGGGACAAAAAACCTAAGAGCTAAAAAAAAATGTTGGATGGTCAAAAAAAGACGTTCCTTGTCAGTTACAGAGAGGGAAAGAGCGACTACAACCTCTGAGATGAGGTTTTTTAAACGTGTGTTTAAGAGAGCAAGAGAGGAAGAGACGGACACTTTGGCAGAACCTGAGGATCCTGAGGCAGAAGCTTGTCAACCCTCCTGAGGTAAAAAAAAATGGCACAGGAGGCAGGGGCAGAGGGGGCAGGAAGAGGGCTGCCTTCCCTGTTCAAAAGAAGAGACTGACCATGACCCCTTTAACACCAAAACTGATGCAGCAAGGGAACAGGACCTGCACTGCACTTCCTGGGTGCCCACCAGCACCCAACACGGAGTCAAACTGCAGGGAGCCCAGTTGCAAGGAGATCCAGCAGGTTGTCATGCAGCCAGTGGAGAGCCTAACAATGTGTACAAGAGATTCCTTGAACTCCTTATGGAGGATCCTGAGGGTCATGTGGGAAGATAGGACAACAGTCAAGGTTTGCAGGGGATGTCAGGATTTCCAAGGAGGAGAACTCATGGAATATCAGTTTAAAAGTAAGTGCCAGTCTAATTAATTAGCTTTTAACTGTTTTTTTTCTTGTCTGTTGCTCATTAGACCCAGACTAACAATAGTATCCTCAGGTCATGTGCAGGCTATAATGTGAGGCGAATGCTACGTTTATTCTCAATGCCATTTGAATACATTTTCTCCCTTTTAAACACATTTATTTACATTTTTGACACAACACTACTTTTTTCTACCAATATATAGGCCACTGTGGGGCATTGCTTTTTGCTGGAAGTGATCAGATTGTTAGATTTTAGTGAAACCTTGAAATTTATTTCTCTTGAGAAAATGAAGCACCTTGAGAGAAATAGACCATGGCAAAGAGAAAAAAAATGTCTAAAATAAAAAAGTGAGTTTTTGTTTCCTTTCAATTTTCAATCTGAGTGAGCTATCAACCAACAGTTCCTGGGTCTATGCCTTTGCCCCGGCTCAAATGGCAAACCCTCCACTCACCAGCACCATGTGACCATGAAAGTTGAATATGCAATGTCTTATCTGATCCGCCATGTGAAAAGGATCCAATCCAAATGCCAAAGCTGGGCCATTTCAACTGGAAACAGTCCATACCCATTTTTAAGATTATTTATAAGGAATTTCTGCTTTATTGGACAGTAACAGTGAAGAGAGATAGGAGGGATGGGAGAGAGAGAAGGATGACTCGTGACAAAGCTCCAGGACACCAGGACACCCCAGTTTGTACCAATTTTACATTGTACTGTATATACTTGACCTTATGGTGCACTGTCCAAATATTGAATGTTCAATGACTGATGCCATTTTTCTCTGAAAGTTATATACTGACCAGACCTGGGTCAAATAGGCTTTGCCTTCCTATTTGTTTGGACATGAATGAGGTATGATATGGGCGGGGCTAACCATTCAGAGGGTGTCAAGTAAGTTGTCAAATATTTGTTTGTGAATTCAACCTTTCTGGCTGTCATATTTTCCTGTGTAGCACATCCCACCCAGTTGGCACTTAACAAGGATAAAACAAACCATAAAAAGATAAAAACAAACCATAAAAAGTATTTCCAACTACTGTTTGACTGTTTGACCCAGGTCTATATCATAGATTATTTTTAATATTATACTAATGTTGCTGCCTGTCTTATGGTCCAGTAGATGTGTGATGGTATAGGTTGATGTTTTCTATGGTATTCATTTGTATGGTATTATATCATTCTGTTAAACTCTGAATTGAGCCACTCTATGAATGCTCACCTTGGATTATGACACAAGGGACAGTAACATCATATCCTGTGTATTGATAAATGTACACAGTTTACAGTATTTTATCCCAGATATTGAGCAATAATACAAATAAAATGAGTTTTTGCAATGAAAGAACGTATTTCTCCGAATATAATGAATAATTTTGCCAATATTACAATGTACTCACTGAATAAATGGGAGCACTTGGCTGATTGAAAATGATCATGAAATACATTTATTTACAGTTCATTTGACTCTCAACCTCTTTATTCTTGGACACCCATACTAAACAACACCCTCTCTCTCTCTCACACACACACACACACACACACTCAGAGTAAAATTTCTGAAAGGATGCTGTTCCAAGCAAAAGCCCATTCATGGTACTTTGTTTCACCAGAAGCCACAAGCCACAAAGGAGGTGAGCTGGGCTTGATGTGTGTCTGCATTGAGATATGATGAGCCGGAGATACCAGTTGCAAAACCTACGGAAGACACTTTAAGGCCTGTATCCAATTTATTCATAGTACTTCTAAGTGAGTCATCAATGTAACCATTGTGTATACCTTGAACAGAGCCTGGATATGTTAATTACTCTATAATGGTGATAGCTTAGTTATTTATTCAGTACAGTGGCTTCGAGGACACTTTTATGCCACTTTCCTCATCCTTTTAAAAATCTTTGAGGATATTATGGAGGATTCTTACAGCTTGTCAAATGATTGGGCTACATATATTTTCACTTGTTTCCAATGCAGTGTCACCAGAGAATTTTCTTGAAACAAGTGAAAACATCAGATCACTAGTTATCAAGACAAAGATAATGTCACTTGAGATAACAAAAATTTGAACAAGTTGAAATCTGTTGGGGATAAGAGAAATAATCTAATCCCATTGGCAGTGGGGTTTTTTCTCTCGCTTGTTTTAATACAAATAAGATTTTTAAATTACTTGTTAAGATGGATATTTTGCAGTGTGCGCGTTTGGTACACAAACCCACTGCGTAATTACGCATTTGGTGGGCCTATGAGTTTAGTATTTACTAAGTGAGTGTCATGTTTATGAGAGCCAGAGCATATTTGTGTGCAGGGAGGTTGGTTGGCTACTGGCAATGTTGGTAGAACACCCCCTCCTCTCTCTCTCTCTCTCTCTCTCTCTCTCTCTCTCTCTCTCTCTTTCTCTCTCTCTCTCTCTCTCTCTCTCTCTCCCTCTCTCTCTCTCTCCCTTTTCAGCTGCCGCGATATTTTCCAGCTCTGGAGCCTCAACCGCACGGCTCGATCGATTCGCATTGATTGTCCCTGACGAGCTGCTCCACTTTCTAGCCAATGTCAGCCAGTCTGCGATCGGGAAGGAGAGAAATGAAGGAAAATCTCTGCCGCCCTGGCGGTGTCATTTCCACACACTTGGGTTGGCCGCCTGCCAGCAGACAGGACAGTCGAAAGAGGTGGAGTGGACTCTGGGGCTGAGCGAGAGGAGGAGCGGCCAGGGAGGGAGTTGTAAATAAAGACAAGGTGGGTAAAGATACGAGCTGCAGGCAGTGATCACCAGTGAGTCAAACCAACACCAGTCTAAACAAAATCAGATAGCCTATATTTTCAGAAAAGCATTCATTTGTTTTTCCCTTCAAACACCCTATCATCATGTAATTACACCAGATTGACACTTATTTTGGTGTATGGACTTCTCTCGTGCAGGTTTCTGTCAGCCTTACAAGGTGTGTAAACTCAGTTTTTTGGGGAAATAAATAGGTGTGTAAACTGTTGAGGCGTGTTTACCCTCCACTACATCTCTGACAGCTGACCACTCATTGTGCGACAGGTTGCAGACTGTATAGGCCCAACGACTCAGGAAACAAACAAGACGTTTTTACATCACACTGGTCACTGCTGCTGTTTGAAGTAAGTGCTGAGCAAGGGATGTTAAATTTGATCAGCAGACATACACATTGATGGACTCTAAAAGATAGGAGACTTGGGTGAGGGGTTAAGTCCAATTATGCAACGCCGTCTATATGAAAAGGGTTTTTTATTGCTTTAAGTCTATAAGAGAGTTGGCATTAAATGATGCGTTTTACCAGTAGCCTACATTCCCAAACATGCGGATTAATGTGTTAAAAGAAAGATTACCATTAAACAAATAAGTATGACAGAAAATATATGTATGTAGAGAGAGAGAGAGAGAGAGAGAGAGAGAGAGAGAGAGAGAGAGAGAGAGAGAGAGAAATATGCCATTGTACATAAATTCCTGGAAGTCACACCGCTGTAACTGTATTCGAAGACATAATGGGCCTAATTAAAGCTATATATCACACAGCTGGATATTTCCATACTAGTAACACACATTTTCAATTAGCATTTCTTGACTCAAGATTTTGACTACATGTCTACCTATAATGCATGTTTCGGTGTAATATATTATATAGACCTACTATATTATATATATATTTTTAATTCTATTTGTAAAACGGATTGTTCAGGTTCTCTGTTCTGATTGGCTGAGTCAAGCCGTTGTAAAATACCCATTAGCAGTTAATTTAAATGGTAAAATCAAGAAAATCACTACCCTAATAATGTCGTTTAACAACCACTTTACATAGCTACTGGTCAAAAAATATACTAATAGGCGGAAAAATAACTTTTAATTATTGTTGATAAACAATAAAATATTTACTGTAGTCCTATATGCGTTTTTTCTCAATACAATGGCATATTAACACCATTTGCGCCATTGCATTAAAGAAATAAGCCACTCGAGGCAGTCATTTAGGCTACAGTGATTTTACAACAGTTAAGAGTTTATTTTATATATGTAGCCTATATATATAAATGTGTATTATTTGAAACAATGACTCTTAGCTGTCCTAAAATCACTGTGAACCATCGGCCTCTCATGGCTCACTGCCTAACTTTAAGTCTGCGCGCCGCAGAAAAGTCCAGTTCGGTTTTTCCGCGAAGCTCCAAAAATCTATGAAATGTGTTTGCATGTTCCTCTCTGCAAGCGGGGATGTAGAGGTGGGATTGCAAGGACCGAGAAAGCTGGGGGAACCCACGCGTTCAGCCTCTGAGAAAGTACGGTTTTCCCAAATAATTTCCGGTGAATATTTTTTTTTCTCATTTGTTATTAACACGCGGGCACTCTGTAGGATTGTGTTATCGGAGAATAAGCTTTTTTTCTCCTTTTCTTTTTTTGTCACCATTCTGCACGGTAGGCTGAGAGACGGACCGCTCGGACTGTGGGAGCCCTCCCCTCCGCTTGGATCTGCTTTGGTAGGTGCGAATAAAATGGGCCAGTGTTTGCAAATATGCAGATACATGGAAGGGAGGGAGGAGGGGGGGATCATACTTTGTTGAAGTCTGCTGAAAGTTGGGATGTCATCTTCTTATAGGATCAAGTTATAGCTGGGTGAACCGGGAGGAATGGCTCTCTCTGTATATCCTCAAATGTGCGACTGCAGACCATATGCTGGTACCGCAGATACCGTGGTCTTAGATCAGTGAGTCTAGACAAAAGGTATTTTGTGCGGCTTCAATTTAAGATTTAAAAAAAATGTTTTTCAAAGCGCCGCGATGCTTGTGTAATGATGCCCCAACACCGCTGTATTGGGGCGAAAGGAAAACACAAGCTACTGTCTATTTGCTCTAACAATCTTTTTTTTTTTCTTTGTTATTTACAAGTCGTGGCCACCGCAAATATTGCTTCACATCGTGGATAGGTGTATTATTTAACCCCGATTGTTAGTGTGAATCAGCTGTTAATGACGTGCGCACTAAACTTGACGCTGTCAGTAAATGAGAGAAATTATCACCGTGCGTTCGAATCGGATCATGCTGATATTTGACTACAGAGCGTGACACTTCTCTGTTGCCCCCTGTATATTTGAAACTTTTATTTTCTCCTGCACTCCCCTACACCACCATCATTAGCCTGCCACCCTATTAATAGCTTAAAACACAACAGATACAGACAATAGAAACCACTAGCTCGTTTCCTATTCGTGTAAAGATAGTCAGGAACAGCTGTTTGTTAGAATAGGCTATATATTCTAAATGGCAGACCTGTGAATTCTACTTATTTTTCTTTATCTGTTTTTTCATGTCATCATTAGAAAGTTGCCAGGTAGCCCAGTCCCCGAGCTTTCACCCCGTTAACCGGGATTTACAGTGATCCCCCCTGCAACCCGCCGCCGGTATCGGTGCTCCGAGAGGTCCATATGTTTGCGAATCATTTTAAGTCGTAACGTGCACGGTGCGGTTGTTTTTCTGCCTAACTTTTTGTGTGCATAATTAGGGAGAGGCTGAGGCGCAGCAGGTTATGGACAATGGATGAAGCCTTGAGTCTAATTATTGTCACCAGGCTTTTTAACTTCCACTGCGCGTGTGCGCCTGTATGAGCATAAAAGCTCCTTGGTGCGTGCGCATCTGTGCGTGTGCACGTGCGCGCGCGCTAGGCGACAGGAGGTAGGAGGAATAGGGAATGTAGCCTACCGTGGACAAGTACGAGCCCGCAGACTGCGCGTCTGGAGGGGAAACATTGCATTTACGTTGTGCATTGGGTGAACTAATGCGTTAAGTAGCCCATATTCACGTCTCAGGAGATGCAGTGAACTCCATCGGCTTGGCGTCTCAACCACCTCGTAACGACGCAGGAAATTAGACTATATGTTTCCCACTATTTAGGATCTGGCTGCAATTGCCTGGCACCTGCATGCAGGATGTAGTGACGTCAGCGAAGGAAACTTATTCAAGAGTTGCTTTAATCCGCTCGTCATACAAACACGGACAGTGGCAGACCTATCTATTTAATTCTGGCTAATTGCCAAGTCCGTTTACCTAATTTTATCTGGTATCTCTCTTACAAATGATACCTAATTGGTTGAAGTAGGGTCATGATCTCTTAATCTGTAATTTCAATTAGCAGTATATTTGTTTATTTAGGAGGGAAGTTTCATAGAAAGCCATACGTTGAGTTGCTCCTTTCTGTGTAGCCTATACATCACAGTCCCAAACTAAACGGATGAATGTGCTTCATTGAACTCATAAATGAAGTGAGCAGGTATCAGTACAGACATGGTGCTTGAGTATTAGCCTAGTGTGTGGAGCTAATTAATAGTCTGTGGAATATTAAAGAACCCATGATTGAATATTAGCCTAGTCTAGATTTCTGGATGCCCTCATGTTCAGATTATTATTATTTTTTTTAAAGAACACTAGCTAATCAGTGATGGGCAAGATAAATACACACAGACACTTTCTTCCATCCATCCGTCACATTTTGATCTGTCATTTATAGTCAACAACTGAAACAACCAACCATCCATCAGTGTCATCAGTACATTAGAGTGACATCAATTTTGACTACACACACCTGTTTGAAAAAACTGCTCAGTCACATAAATCACTTAGGTTTAACAGCTGGCATAAAATTAAGCAATTAAAAAAAAAGAAGTATAATGTTTACTACTATCTATATAGCTGCCACTGTTCAAATATGAGGTGTTCATGCTCACACAAGTGTCACAGCGCTAACATCATTCATCCAGTGGCATTGTGACTGTTATGCCCTATAAGTACTCATCTTTGTATCATCAACACTATGAATGGTTAATTCCTTAAAGTAAAGCCATTCGTCCAACCAATGGATTTTGCATGAAATGGGGTGTGAATGTTCCAAATAGGATGAAGACCAAGGTTTATTGTGGTTGTTGTGAAACCACCTTGCGTTTACAAGCCATTATGCGAGCCCCCGTGCACTAATTACAGCCACTGCATGATTTATGTGCACCAAATTTTGCCCAGATTCAGATACCTCCACCAGATTTAATTTGGCTTTTTGATATTTTTATGATGTTTGGACAAACTGTCTTGGAGTAATGACCAATTTTGTCATAGGTTACAGACTATATCAAGTTCCATTGTTAATAGCAGCCATGTTATTTCTTCGATATGACTGGAAAATAATCAGATCTGTATCTCAGTTCATTAATACCATGCAGATTGGCCAAAATGACAAAAATAAACTAACAAAAGCCAAGGGCAATTAACTGTTTTTCATAAAAATTCGAAATGGAGTTTTGGGCAGCATGGTGCCGTAGCAAACAGGGCGACCATCCTTCAACTGGAAGGCCAGGGTTCAAGCCCCTGTGACAGCAAACATCTGCCCTGCTGAAGTGTCCTTGAGCTACACGCTGCATTCCTACCCGCTCCAGGGGCGCAGCACTCTGACTTCCCTCTGGACCGGGCAAGCAAAAAGAGAATTTATCTTCAGGGCTCAATAGAGGATTCTGTAGAGCAGGAATAGCTGGATAAGTACACAGAGTTTCATCCTGATATGACAAAAAAATGATGTGTTTTTTGCCAAAATGCACACCGTTTGTGCAAAAATATGGTCTTTTAAATTTGTCATGTTATGATAGTGCCCCCTTTAGGCTGGTCTTTATGAAATGTGGTATGTATGCTTCAAACAGAGTTTCTGATATAGCTGCCAGATATCAAACTAATCACATTCAGTTATAAGCTATTAGGTGACAGATCATAATTAAACTTCTTACTCAAACTAATCCTGGCCCATTTAGCATGTGTGCCAAATATTGTTACATCTAGTTGACCACATTCAAACAATATGGTCCCAAATTCTCACTGCACACCCACCTTGGGCGCAGTCCTTGCTGATGACAGCGGTTCAAAACCAGCCGCTCCAGTGACATCATCGGCTCAGGTCCAGCCACTTAAAGCGATATCCACAAATTTCCATTTGCTGAGCTGATTCAACAAAACATGCTGTGATTTAATGGCAGGATATCAATAAATGTCTTAATTGAATGAGCAATTACATTTATAACCACATTAAGAATGTTGTGTTATGCCTCCTTAGACTAGTCAATATTTCATTGGCTACACTGAATGATTTGTTGACCAGTAAAAATAAGTAATTGTCCAACCCCCAGATTTACAGATTCACTTTCCTTAAAGTGGCAAAAACGAATCTAGCCAAGCAGACTTTATCTGGCTAAGTTGTAGACATCCAAGTACATGAAATATGAAGAGGCTGTTGACAGACATTTTGATTTGGTTCATAATGACCACCAGGCAAAGAAAGAACAGAAATTCAGAAAATCATTGCTGACCGTTTCTGTTGCAGTTTTTTAATGAACTTATACTTTTTTAACTAACTTATACAAGAGACCACTGATAATTTATATGGTGGGTTTGATTGCAGGTTGATATTTGTGCCTCATCAGGCCACACCCATGTTCTACAATCTGCAGCTGAGCCCATTGGTCGATTTGAAAATGGCTTCACACACATAATTGTTGGACCATATTGATCATTTGGTCCATTCGTATCCAGATTTGTATCTCAATCCACTAATCCTGTGTAGCAAATTGTGTGCAGATAAATAAACAAGAAAGCCTTAGGGAAATATCAAGGAGAGCTGATGTTTGCAATAACTTTTGTGCTGATATGGCTCAAGGTGTATGAAATGTGGCTTTTAGAGGTTTTTGTGTTTGACTACTAATTATAATGCCCTCGTCAGGCCAATTGGGGTCACGTTACACAGGGATCTGGGAAGTGTGAAGCTCTAATTTGGAGAAAAGTCTCATCATGTCTAACATACAGCAATCACAGGGAAATTGAGCAAACATGTTTAGAGGGACAAAACGACAAAAACAGCCCTTTCAGCCCTACGGTATGACAGTTGTGTGGTATAGTGGAACGGTTTGCATATCGGCACAAAAACTAGAGGGAGCTTCTGTGAGTGACGCGGTGAAGGGACGGGGAAAACTGACACATATGGAGGAAGGGCACAGATCACTAGAGCTGAAGCCTTGACACTGGACTGATTAGCTAAAGAAAGACTATGCCATGCTCAGGTTTGATGGTGATGGCCAGACTGTGAGTGATAGGTCAGGAGGATGGAAGACACACACACACACACACACACACACACAGCAGAAGAGGGTGCGAGCCGCTGCTTTCACTTGTTACACAACGTGGTAACCAAGGCATACGTTGTGGCACATCAGTTTTGGCTACAGCCTCATATCGTTTTGGCTGCCTGGGATATTTTCTTACTTTCTGTCAGAAAAGCAATCTTGAAGATATAAACTCAGCCAGGTCTTATTGCAAAGTCTGAATACAACCTATAAACATGCAAAGTAAGCATTTGTGTAAGTGTTTGTCATTCCCGATTGGTTTGCCTTGTGAGTTCCTTAGTGTCTTATTGGTGATAAATGTTGCAACCATGTGATTGTCTATGGGTGACATCAAAGTACAGTTTGGGACTTTTGTCAGGTAACAAAAACTGTGGTTGATGAATAAATAGCATCTGAAAAAGTCATGCTTTGGTGAGAGTAGAAAGCAGGCAAGGCTGCACAATAGATGAATATACAAACTTGACATATGTACCAAATATAACTTAATTAATTTATATGCTAGCTGTGACCTATTATACTACCTTAACTCTAAACTGTGTGCTGAGCTGCAGTCATATTTATCTGCTTTTTCTTTTTTTTTTTAATAAACACCATTGTATAAAATAATAACATTTCAAAGTTTCTTAATGACTGAAAAATTATAGCTCAAAGTAATGCTTGTCAGACTACTGTTTTACATTAAAATACAAATTAAACTGTGCTTAAATACACATTACACATTCTTATAATTTTATCTAATTATTAATATTTTCCGAGATATAATAACTAGTATAAGTAATAAATAATATGTGTCAGTGTGTCTGCAATATTGTTGTAGGTTTTGTTGGGAGTGACACAAAGTAAGCCAGGAATACACACGGACAATCCTGCACCACAACCACTAACCTCCAGATCGTTATTACTTTTATACAACAGCAGTCACAATACGTGTCATTTTAATTAGAAAGATTTACCTTTTTCCATGCATTCATTTAGTTAGTGAACTTCTGATTTCTCCT
This sequence comes from Centroberyx affinis, assembly GCF_046629955.1. NCBI lineage: Eukaryota > Metazoa > Chordata > Actinopteri > Beryciformes > Berycidae > Centroberyx > Centroberyx affinis. The sequence goes on from NW_027282871.1 coordinate 227,177, forward strand.
GGATTTTAAAGCAGCAGTGGCAGAGTGTCATTGGCAGGTCAGCTGCTGCGACAGAGGGAGGATAATGGTGTCGTGGCTAAATTATAATGTTACAGCTGACCAGCGCTATCTTTGAAACTACTGTTTTCATGACCCGTGATTGCTGTTTGGTCATTTTGTAGACAACTTGAGAACCCATTTATTCACGCTGTTGCTAATATGCCAGTTTATGCCTTGAGTGGAATGCCCAAATCTTTTAGCACATTAATTTGGAACAATGATCAAACAGTTGCACCAGAGCTGTTAGTTTATGCTGTATGATAACCAGATTTAATGGTCCTCCCCCAGCCAATCACAACTGGATATTCTCCCTGGCCATGATAAAACCTGATAAAAAAACCTGATAAAAAAGAAATAATGTTGTTGTAGAAGTGCCTCATGGTCAGAAGGCACAGTGAGAGCTATCTGAATCTGTTAGCACAGCTACCATACAACTTGATTGAGAGAGCATGACACTCTGGCTTTTTCTCAAATGTTTGTTTTACAACACAGCAACATTCAACAAGCCATAGCTTCCTAATTTTTTTTTTTACACTAAACTAAATGCAAGATGCATCATTTTGTAGATCCAGTCATCCATAAAACCACGAAAACCTCAGTGTGTCACTCGGTGATTATTTGCAATGCTGTTTGCAATTGGGCAAAGATGAAGTTAGTGTTAAGATGCTGCTGAGAAACCGGACCCTGGTCAGTCTCACAGAGGGAGAAACTGAAACTATGGGGCTGAGGGGCTGTGGAGCTGGCTCTGGTTCGCTGGCGCCACATCCCCCTGAGCTGGTGAGAATGTGGGGGCTGTGCTCTTGCCTTTGAAGCTTTACCTCCCACTAATTCTGGCCTTCCAATTTCCACACACTGCACAGACACCCCCCCCCCCCCCCATCCTCTTCCCCTCCCCTTCCCTTTGTTTCCCTTATAAGGACTGGCCCGGCCATTTCCTCAGCTTTTCTGTGGGAGGTGGTATGCTTGTTTGTGAACATGGACAGGTCAGGAGAATAGCGGCGTAGTTTTTCTTGTCATAGATGAGCAGTCACAGGAATCTTACGCTGAAACCAAGTGTATGCACGCGTTTCTGTCCAGCAGGCAGAGTCCCACTAGCCTTGTGAACTAGTCCTCTCTTTTCGAAATCTCTCAAGAAGACATTTGATCTAGCATTTTGCCTAATTACATTGCGCTCAAAGCTTGAGCCTTATGACTAATTGGTTGGCAAATAATTTTAAGGCCAACAGTGGCAGCTGGTGTCCAGTCGGCTCATAAAGGGGGGTGACAGAGCTAAATGATAGCAACAAACACGGTCACATGATCAGTCAGAACAGAATCAACTTCTCTGATACTGTCTCTGAGTTATTGGCTACATTAGTTATTGGCTACATTAGTTATTGGCTACATTTAGCTTCCCAGACTTTCACTTGGGTGAAAGAGTCTAATAAGGAGCAGGTAAGTATTCTCTCACATCTATTATCACTAGGTTATACATTCAGTTCAATAACCATTTAACGGTTAGTCAATAAACACACCATTTTTTTAAATGATTGAACTCAAATGGTGTCAAATCAAGTCAAGCCAATTTATTTACAAAGCTCTTGTAACAACACAGGTTAGTCACAAAGTGCTTTACAGGGCAACAAGGGACATAAAAACAGATAAATACAGATGTAACCTCAAAATGGTATTCAAGAATGACAAGCTTCCCTTGAAAGTATAAATTAATCTGACAAATGTCAAGCCATGCTCAGTTTCAATTGAGGACCCAGAAGTATAGATAGATCAAACACCTCAGGGTGAAGAAGAGTTACAGGTGTTCACTATACATGACCTGAGCTCAACAATGCAGCACTCAATGATAATTACTGTTTGAACTTTCATTCAACACCACAGATTCAAGCTCGTCCCTTAAATGGCACACTGACTTTTCTGTAGATGCGTTTTTCCCTCTGCACATATTGCTGTGTCCATTCATAAAAATGTGTTGAGTATTGTATCTACAAAAGTATTTTCTGTGTATGAATATTTTAGCCTTATAGTGCTTATAGTTAGACAAATGTAGTAACACAGTATTCAAAGGTAAGAATATTTTGCAAATGCTCTTCAGTGATTTATATATGTAGTTTAGCAGAACATTTAGGTGGACAATAATTGATTTCATTTTATTAGACTTTCAGTAACATGAAGAGTCCCATCACTCTAGTAGAAAAAGAATGACAATTTTGATTTTGTGCGTTTGAATTTTAACTGAATTCCAATCTTTTTTTGTATAATAGTATAACTGTCATTCATATTGTGCGTTTTCAAAAAAGGCAAGCCACATTAGTATGGTACTTAAACACACATGTTCATGTTTCACAGTTTCACCACACCACCGACCGGCATGCACATATCACTAGCTGAACCTTTAATAGCACAAATGATAGGGTGGTAGGGGACGGGGGTCTTTGTTCTTTAGGCTGAAAGGGAACCTGTTTTCTGAAATACTCCAGTGGAGGTGTAATCCCAATTTTTAACTGATGAATTTTGTCATGGTTTTCAAATTTTTGGGGCTATGAATGAATATATTTGGTAAGCGAACGACCCCTGTCCCTGTTTAATTTTGTAAAACCGATCATTTCATGTACGATCATCACTAACTATAACAAGTTAGCGCAGTATTCTGACTGCAGGTATGGAAAGCAAGCTTATTGGTCCATTGAAGCTGGGATGAGAACATGTGATAGGATGATAAGAAATGCTTAAGTGTAACAACGTCTTCGACCGCTTCACTAATAGCATTGTTGAAAAGTTATTTCAAGGAAAGGCAGTGCTTTGTTGTGTCTGTCATGTAACCAGTAAACTTGCATGTAGACATCTTACCTCATGATTTAAAAGCCCAATCCCAATTAGTGTGTGTGTGAGAGTGTGTATATGTTTATGTGTGTCTGTATATGTGTGTGTTTGGCCCCTCAATAATATAAAAATATTCAAATGAAAATAAGAAAACCATGATTTTACATAATGCTGTTCGATACAGATAATGGTGTTAGATAATGTTGCAGCTTACCAGCCTACTGAAGGTTATCATAGTCACTGTAACACGAGTTAAATGGCTTTTCTTCATCAATAACTGACAATATAATTGTAAAAAATCCTGTTTTGTTTTTATTTTGTTCATGATCAAACACATTTTTGTGCAGCTTTTACATCATGGATTAAGGTGTTGGGTATATGAATGATTGTGTTTGCTTAATTTACCTAACAGGACCAATTTTAGACTGTTACATAGTATTTGTCTGGTATTTGGACTTAACATCTATTACGATATTTAGGTTTAATTGTTGCATTTACCTACAACCAAATTAATATGGAAAATTATTTTTCCGAGTGTTAGCATCCATTGTTTACTAGATGTTTACTAGATGTTGTCGATGACTAATCCTGGGCTTTCTATTTACACATGTCTCTCCTCTCTCCCTGTGTAAAGTTTCCAGATTGCCAATGGAAGCATGTGGATGAGGGCTGAGCTTTAGTGCCGGCAGAAGGCTCTGGGGCCTGCCTGTAGTCGGCTGGCTGATTAGTCCATCGAGGTGAGGTGCCACTCTCGCCGGGGCGCAGAACGGACGGAGAAAAGGTCTTTGCCCCCCCTCCTCGCTCACCCCTGTCCCCTTTCCACCCTCACCCCCAACCCAGGCACGTACACTCTGGACCATGTCTAGCGGACTGTCGGAGGGGGGCCGGACAGAGGACCTGGAGCGGAGTAGCTGCAAACAGGACTCTCCTGTTATAGAGCGAAGGAACCGCAGCGGCATCATCAGCGAGCCGCTCAGTAAGAGCCTTAAGAACTCCCGCACCCTCTCCCAGTATACAGCGGCCTCCTCTGCCACCACCAATGGACACACACACAACGGTGAGACTAAAAGCCACTCGGCCAAGCCTCAGCCGCCCCCACAGCCCCAGCCCACTGTCTCAGCACTGACAGCAGCCAAGTTGGACCGGACCCTAGAGCAGGTTCTGGAGGGACAGAATGGCCTGCTGCACTTTGCCCAGGCAGCAGCACTGTTAAAGCGGGCCGGTATGGAGCACATGCTTCTGCCTGGGGGCATGGGAGTGGGAGTTGGCGGTGGAGACGCAGGCTCGGGGGCTAGCGACTTGGAGGGTACGTCTGTCACGGACGCCGTAGGTGGTCCTGTTGACTTCCCATATGGAGTAGGGGGTGGCTTCCCCTTCAACCCGGGGCTTTTCATCATGACGCCGGCTGGAGTGTTTCTGGCGGACAGCGCGCTACACATGGCCGGCCTGGCCGAGTACCCGGCGCAGAGCGAGCTGGCCTCTGCTATCAACTCCGGTAAAAAGAAGCGAAAACGTTGCGGCATGTGCCCACCTTGCCGACGGCGGATTAACTGCGAGCAATGCAGCAGCTGCCGGAATCGCAAAACAGGCCACCAGATCTGCAAGTTCCGCAAATGCGAGGAGCTGAAGAAGAAGCCGTCTGCTGCTCTGGAGGTAAGAGGGAGCCGACAAAGGGTGGTAATGGTGTGCCATTATCTGGTGTGCCTTTCTTCAGGTTGCTCCATAAAATAAGCTTAATGGGTTTTGATCCAAAGAGTTAGGTACAGTACTGCATAATTCCAAAATAGAATTAAAAGGGAATACCGCTCAATTAAGTCAGATATGTCATCCCTGTGATCTGCCATATCAATATTTGGTTACATGAACAACTCTCTCCCAAAGTCAGAAACCAGAGAGCTAAGACCTGAGCTTGTTGTCACTGAGATGTAAAATCTGGAGTTGGGCCACAGATAAAGAATTGGAAAAGTATAACTCAACATATGAACACCCAAGGGGAGTTTCTTTGGATGGGGATATATCATCAGACTTCAAAAACAAATTTCAGATTCTTTGGCTATAAAAACCCAAACATTATGTTTGTCCACAAAATTCTACCATTGACTGTTGCATACCTGAATGCTATTCCCCTTTAAGGGGAGTGGTACAGAGGGGCTTTTTGGTAGCGTGAGGCTTACAACAGGGAAGTGACAGGTGGTGAGGAGAGTGGAGGATATGTGCTGGGTAGGCATGCACCATGGGGTCTCTTTAATCTGTCCTCCATACTCACAGCATCACCCTGCCCACATCTCTCAATTGGTGGCCATTGCTCATTCAGTGGCTAAAACACAAGATTGTTTGTACTTTTGTTTGAGTTACTGCTGAGTACAGTATGTAGTTGGTGTATTTTCTATTTGCACACGTGTACATCCCGCATGTGCTTGCCTGTGCGTGTGTTCATAGTAAAGAAATGTGCAAAACGTGTGTGGAGGTAGGGGTGGAGTATTTATGAATGTGCGTACAGTATGTGTTTGTGTGTAAGTGTACGTGCGTGTGTGTGTTTGTGCGTGTGTGCGTGTAACATGGTCCATCTGGCCATGGGGCTGTCATCTGGAGCACCAGGTGTCAGTGTGGCACAGGCGCCCCCCTCGCTGCCGCTGTCCTTCTCTCCGGTGGCACGCCTTGCTTGGCTAAATGGCCCTGCAAACTTCCTGTCTGGGTTACCTCCATAACACTCCTTGGCCTAACTAACCCAATCCATAGTGACAGAATGACCAAAGTCACAGTTTTACTCATAAAACCAATTTCAAGAAAAATGCCATCACAAAGAAATTAATATAAACATTCATGACTACTATGACAGTGTTACTTTGGCATTACACAATAAATCAATAGGTGGCTATCATAGGCATTAGAGAGGCCATTGGTCTAATTGACACTGTTCCGTTTACAAACTGGAATTATGTTTTATTTTTATTTATTTCTGTTTTTTAATGTTGAGGATGACAGGTTGGCTTCCAGGTTAGAGAGGACAATTGTAGGCTGAAATCCACAATCAATCCACAATGAAATGCTCCTTAACCAAAATGGCCAACCAAAACTGCTAAAATAAACACACACACACTCACGTACGCGCGCGCGCACACAAACACACACACATTTCATTAGCTTTATAGTACAGGGGCTGGACTTGCTGCCTCACACATTGGTCATGGGCCATTGTGGCTGAAAGAGCATTACTTTCTTACATGTTGAGAATCATTTAACTGATGCGTCTCGGTCCTGAATACCAGCATGTTGTCTTTCAGTGTTGTATCGCTCTTATGCAGTTGCAAATTGTTGAGAGGTTTCATTTGTCCCTCTATTGATGATTCACCAAATCGTGGTGAAACGTGTCAGCTTGCTATGTAGGTGGTAAGATTCTATGTTGGTGAGAGAAAGAAATTTTATTTTAATTTATGATTTGCTGTTGATGTTCTCGTGGCAGTTAGCCTAATACCAGTCATTCACATCAGTGATGCCAAACCCAAGGGGTCTTAAATATTCATGAATGTCGTTGTTGATATAGGTCATGCTGCTTATAACGTCACTGTCTGCTGATGTTGCCAATGGCCACCTCATATGCCACTGAAAGGAACTCCAGGGTACCGTAAACTTGCCAAGGCTCAATTTTCTTTAATGAGTGTAATAGCACTATGATTATTGAATTTGTTAATGATATATTTTGTAATTACCTTGCAAAAATTCTTTACTCATGAGACCTTGAAATATATACTGTACTACTTATTAATTTATTTAATGTACCCGTAAAGCAATTTAAGTTTTTTTCAGACCCAAACGTGAGAAGTCTGGTCTTGCCTTGGGACCCAGGCTAACATATACAGTACTACTGTTGTAGCACTGTTGTTAAAGGATAATAATGTTTTGTTGTTTTTTTTAGTTTTTTTTTTAGTGTGGTTGGAGATCATTTTCCTCCCTTCAGAAGAAGCCGTTTAATGCCATTCATTTTTGTGCAGTATGAAAAACAACTTCTACAGACTTGAAAATCCCCCAAACTAGATAATCCTAGATAAACTAGATAATGGCTTTGTCAAAGTTTTTATTTCATCATTATTTAGTTCTGCCCAAGTTGAGTGTTTTTATACCAATGTGTGCATTACGTTACGCTCTGCTTAAAGCTGGTTCATGCCTCACGCAGAAACGGATGCAAGAGAGTGTGTGTAGTCAAATTTACACAATTGCAGCCAATGACAATGAAGTTGTGCACAAACTGAAATCTGAAACAGTGCGGACAGCGACACTGTCAGATTCCAGTGGGGTTATTTCTCCTTGTTGTGGGATGTGTAGAGCTGAGATCTTGTACAGCGCCACTAAAGTGCTGGAGGTTTCAGGTGTGTGGCCCCTATGAGAAGCGCAAGAAGCATGAATGCCAAGGTACACGAATGGCATGCCTGCAGCTCCCACGCATCTACCCACACAGAAAGCATGAACCAAGCCTCACTCTCAATCACCTGACACCCACGGGAAGAAATCGACGTCTCCGCCAGGAAATAATCCCTCAAAAACATGTCAAGCTAGGTTTGACACCGTAAAGTTTGTATTTTAAAACTAGTAAATGTTAAAAATGTTTAATTACATATGGCATTCATTGCAAAATGTTTGGGGAAATGTAAGCTAGACAGACAGTAGTAACTGGGCTGTAACTCTAAATGACACCGGTATTCTCCTTTAAGGGGGATCCAGCAGAAACAGGTCTGCAGCCTGTTTTAGACTTCTTTTCCCAACTTAGTGTGAGAAACACTCAAAGATGTAAATACAGTACATACAACTGTATGACCCTTTTTTTCTTTCACTATACAGAGCTTTAACATCAGTGCAACATTTTCAATTTTGTCTGCTTTTTATTTGTCCTCATACACTCATACATTTCCCATTAGCCGGCCAATAGCTGTCTCAAATGGCTTTGTTATTAAGTCAACAGCTCTTGTTCAGCAGGTGATTAGATCAGAGAATACAGGCCGGACCACACTGTCAGTGAGCGTGATGTCATCAGTACAAGCTAAATGTCAGATGATGAGATTCATGGAGGATCTGCTGTGTCAGGGAAGAAAGTGGAGGACAGAGAGTCAGCAGTAAATCCCAAATGTCAATAATGAGTGGATTATCTTTGTGCAAATAGTTAGTGAAATAAGATTGTCAGTTATATACATATACCTACATATATATATATATATATATATATATATATGTATATATATATAAATTTTTTGTATTGTGTGCAGACTGAGCCACTGTTAAAGAGATATTGCTGTTTCTCCTTAACGCTCCTGCACATTCAGGGCGTCTTGGACAGCACCTGGGCCAGAGCAGAAGATCATCATCATGGCTTGTAGAGGGACAGTGAACTGCAGTGAGCCTCAGCTGTAGCTCAAACAGTCCCTGAGTGTTACATACACACACATACACACACACACACACACACCACCACCATCAAACAGAGATAGAGTGGCACATCTCCGTCCGCTGTGGCTGTTACACTGAGTGTGCGGTCTCTAAAGAGGCATGGCGTCTTTTTTTAATGTGTGTCTTGCGGTCAGCCGGTCTAATGGTTTGGTGCATTGTCTTGATTGCTGTGCAGCATGTTTATGTGTGATGTGAGTGAACAGTGGATGAAATTTCTTGGTTTTGTTTTATACGGAAGTTTATGTTTGTGTGTGAGTGGGTGCGTGTGAGTGTGTGTGTGTATGTGCGTTAGTATACAAGTGTAGTCCGGCAGCTATGTGCTTACTTTAAGGGTGTTGACGGTTTCCATTGAAAGCTCATGGCAGCTCAAAGAGGAGCGTAAAATTGGCAAGTGAGGGGGAGTTAGCATGCCGAGGCCTTTGCCACCTCATACCTCACTGGCTGAAGATGTCTGGATTTATTCTGGGAATGCTACATTTGAGAGAAATAAGTGGGGAGGCAGTTCCTTTCTGCTGCATGTCTGAATACCCTCCAGTGGTGTCAGTCTCATCGTTGCTGCTCCTCACTGAGAGGCAGAAGGGGGGAGAGAGAGAGAGAGAGAGAGAGCGAGAGAGAGAGAGAGAGAGAGAGAGAGTGAGAGAGTTAGGGAATTGAAGTGTAACATGTTTTCATTTGTATTTAATGTAGCTATTACATCCATCCAGGATATGTCTCTGTGTGTGTGTAATATTTAAAAGAATATAACAGGATATATATAAAATATACATAAAAAGATCAGGGTTGAGTTTTTGTTTGTTTTGTTTTTGTATTTCTTTTTTCAATTCAATGAGCTTTATTGACATGACATACATGTGTATATATTGCCAAAGCTTGCAAACCACAAAACAACAGATACAACAAATGTAAGACAAGATGATAGCATAAATTATACAACAGATCAGGCTCTTTTTTTACATTGAATATTGGTGAATAACAACATTCAGCATTCCATAGTAACTTTTACACTACTGCACATACAATTACTAATTATTATAATGCATACACACAAATGTAAACAATTCTGAACTAAAGGTTTATAAAAGTCATAGTATAGTATAAAACTCCATGTTTATACTATCCTATATAATGTATTTTGTAATGAAATTCAATGGTTGCATCACAGACTGTGTCTGTACGCTTATTTGTTATCAGACTCAGCCAATGTCTGTACATACAAGTGTTGGACATGCTGTCTGTTGGGGGCCACTTTGCCAGTATCAGGCATGTAGACATGGGAGCAGCGTATTCCCCCTCGATCCTCCTCCCTTCCTCCCAGACACCGTACACCAGACCATCAGGACAGCAGAGACACATGCAAACTGACAGGCGGGCAGACTGACACCGAGACGCATGGATCTGTGGGCAAGTTGCTGGGCAGACAGAGAGACAAGTTGGAGTGGACAGAGGCAGCTAAGGAAGACAGACAGAGAGAGAGAGGGAGAGAGAGAGAGAGAGAGAGAGAGAGAGAGAGAGAGAGAGAGAGAGAGAGAGAGAGAGAGAGAGAGAGAGAGAGAGAGAGACATACCCAGAGACTAGCAAGCAGGAAATCAGCCAAGCCAACTGATAACTGGATTGTGCCAACAGCAGTGTATTCGCAATCAGTCAAAAGTTTGGACACACCTGAGCCATTTTGATCTAAAGGCTTCTGCTTAAATGCTTGAAATGTGTTTTTTTTAGACAAATAAAAATAGTGAAGTTGATGCCTGTGTGTGAATTTCTTTCCAAAGCCTTTGCCTTTCGATAAAGGCGAAAGGTGGCTACTTTACAGAATCTAAAATATAAGATAGTTTTGATTTGTTTAACACTTTTTTGATCACTGCATAATTCCATTTGTGTTATTTCATAGTTTTCTTGTCTTTACTGTTATTCTAAAACGTGAAAAATAGTAAAAATAAAGAAAAATGCGTGTGTCCACACTTTTGACTGGTAGTGTGTGTGAGAGAGACAGCGACATTATTAGTCTAACATCAGGCAGCAGTCCACCAACACTAAGGGTCAGCGTGAAAATGCCTGGATTCGTTCACAAGAAAGTAACTGATGTGAAGCATTAAGGCTAATGGTCTGCTCAACAGTGAGTGTCTCCCTGCAAACGACAAATAGCATCAACTCTGGCGTCCTTACACCACATCCAAACAGTGGCTATATGACAATAAAGTAGATACCGGACTCATGGGTTTAGACTGTAATGCATCAGATTGTGTGTGTGAATTTTCCTGCCGTGGCCAGGAGATGTGTATATTTGTCCAGTAAGAAAAGTCTCAGTCACATATTTACATATCAATCACAATTGACTTGTGGAAGGGATGGCAAGCTTGGGAAAATGCCTCCCCCTTTAGCTAGACAAACACAGTGAGTGTTTATGCCAACTGGAGGTCATTGGTGTTTTGATTCAGCTGTTTGAAAGGTTTACTTTCCTGCTCCTTGTGAAAAAGAGACAGTGTTACATCCCACATACTGTATGTGGAAATGTTTTGTGTTCATTGTGTCTGTTAGTGTTTTTCTTTGTGGGCATCCACAAGGGCATCCTCACAACCGTCGACGATAAAGCCGTGAAACAAAAACCAGAATGCTCAGTGGTGCCATGGGGCATAAATTGACTCTCTTTACTCTAACAGGCCATTACAATTTAGGCTGTTCATTAAAGTTCATTAAAGTTCAAAGTTCATTGAAGAAGTGATTAGTCTGTCAGTTCCACTTTTGCGGTGTACTACACACAAAACTTTTCATGTTGCGCTAAAACAAACTTGTTTGCGAAAATCACCATGTCCACTGATTTTAGTGGTTGGACACTTCACACCCACAACTCACATATGTTTGAATCTGTCAATTCAGTGGTTTTTAAGGACGGATTGCTGAACTATGTCCATTTTTTTTTACACTTGCGTGATAATGAAGAAAAATAGCATTAACACTTAAATTAAGGGAACTGTGTCGTTTTTCTTCCCATAAATTACATCATGGTCAGTCCAGCCTTACTATTTTTTCGACATTGGTGGCAACGCCAGATGTTGCTGTCCTCTTTTAACAGCTGAGTGCTGCTGTAGAAAGGTCATCATAGAGCTGGATAAGGAGCTAAAGACACTTAACATGGAGCATGAAAGAATGTTTAAATGTAAAAATTACCAGTCATTTATGGCAAAAATTATTTTCTGAATATGTAAGGTTATGTACATATGTGTGTTGTGTGCTGTTGTCAGGTTTACCGGTGACCAGATTGTGTATCACACACACACACACACATACAAAAACCACCTGACTATAACAATGTATTTTAGTGTTATCAGTGTTTATTGATGTGCTTCCTAAATCCTAAATAAACAAACAGATCACTTCCTATGAAACCAGTAAAATAGAATTTAAAGAATAAATGAGTCCCTTAAAAAAAAAGTAGTTTGTTTTGAGCAAGCTACTTTTATACTTTACCTTAGCTGAAGGTGCGTGGCAGCTAGTCTACCATAGTGGATGTTGGCCACTTGGATAATCCTCCCCTTCCACTCTGCACTGCGTGTTCCCTCTTTCAAAATCCCCCTACAATTAGCAACTACAACAACAAAGCTAGTTGTCCAGCTAGCAGCAAAACACTAGCAAGTTTATGATGGAAAAGGATGAGTTTGATCCAGCGCCCTTGAAGTCAGCGATTCATTCAGTTAATATCTTAAAAGGCTCTTCTCAGGCGCGTGTGCTGGTTCCACAATATTTCACCCCCGACACTATTTTGGAAAGGCGCTGTCTCTGCGTCTTGGGCAGCGCTGACCACAAAAGCGATTGGTTGCTTGATAATCAAACAACCCCAACTGTGTTTTTGCGCCATCCAAGCTCAAAAATGGGTTCTGCCAGACCGTTCCTCCGTGCTGGTGCAGTGAAAACGAAGTATGGAGAGCGGTCTGGCTAGGAGAAACTACGCGCCAGCTGATTCCCAGCCGTTCCATCAGAATGGGACATCCAACAAGCAGCTGAGATAAGAACCAGACAGTAGTAACAAAGAATATAGGAGGAGTCTGATAAAAGCCCCTGAAACATCTGTTCAATATATCCAAATCTGTATCCACCAAGCAATGTTTGCTACATATTTGAGAAATTGATATGAAGTATAGAGATTGATGTGAACTCATTCTCTTCCCACCACAGCTGCAGTGTAAGGTACAAGCATAATGTAGACTATGAACATCACTGTTTCAACGTCTCTGCTGTCAGATTATCTCAGATTGAGGCAATTTAACACATTAAGTTCAATGCACTATATTTGGCTGGACACATCACAATAATTCCATTGTTTGATGTCTTTTTAAACAGTTGAAACAGTTTCATTTTTGTCAGCAGGAGTTGACGTTCAAAACGAAAGTAAATGAGCACAAACTCAGCTGTCATTCAGTTTCATGTCTTGGTACGAACAATGGCTTTCAAATGAACAATGTTCTGCTGATTCTAGGGTAGAGGAATGGTTTAATTGGGCCTGAAAATGAATGTGGGTTGGTAGTAATATAGGTTTCAAACTAACCTCTGTGAACTAATGGGCCATTTGCCTCTGAGTAGCCTATGTTTTCAAAACTTATGATCTCATAGCAGCAGTGCAAGAGAGTCAGCTTCTTTGTAAGGGAAACATTGCAGTCAGATACTTGTTTGGTTTACTTTCTGTTACCCAAAAATATCCAACAGATTCTAAGCCTTATGATATAAAGTTTACACAGCTCTTCTTAAGCATTATTATTTAATTAGAATACATTTCCTTAAACTTATCTGTTTCTATGCTATACTACAATGCCACTCCTCAGTGTCTTCATATCTGAATGTGAATGTAAAAGTAAAATGTGTGTCAGCTACATATGTCTTCTTTTTCCATTTTCATTAGTTAGGTATAATTTTGTGTGTGTGTGTGCGTGTGTGCATGTGTATTTGTGTTGCTTTGCACTCACAGTATGTATGATTCCTTCATAAGCCTTCTGCTGTGGAGTATTAATGGCAAAGTGAATCTGAATCCGTGGCGTGTGAGAATTTTAGTTTAACAGCCTCAGTGTTTGGTGCGATTTTGGGGGTGTACTGTGAGTGTTGGTTAACGTGTCAGTGTGTGTGGAGGTGTGTGACTGTACTTGAATACATATTGGTTAGTGTGAGAGTGTGTGTGGGTGCATAAATGTTTGCCGAGCTTCTCCTGCCTCGCTCCAGGCAGAGCTGGAGCTAACGCAAGATTCTGTGCTGCAGTCGAGTTGCACTTCGCAGGACGCCAACCGTGCTACAGCTCCAGGGACCTCAGCCGCTCTCTATCTCCTGACTGGCAGGCCGCTGCTCAGCCCTGCAGCTGCATGCATGTGTGCCACTCCTGCTTAGCGCAATCAGACACAGAGATAGCACACTGAGAAGAGGGGTGGGGGACAGAAAGCAGCGTCACCAATTTGGATGGTGTGGTGCGGTGGTGGGAGAGCGACGTGTGTGGTGACTAAATAATAAATGTGGCATATCGGGTTTTGTGTGAAGCCAGGACCGTTGCCCATTGCTGTGATAGTGAAGGGGGGTGGGGGGGTGGGGGGGGGAGTTGATGGGCCAGACAGTGTAGGATGCAGAGATTTCACACATACTACTCATCCAGAGAGAGAGAGAGTGGAATAGCAGTAAGGACAGAGTGTAGGAAGAGGAGGAACAGAGGGTAACAGTATGTGCGCCTCTGTGTCTGGGTGTGAAGAGACGGTAGTTTTTCACCGAATCTGTAGTTTTGTGATGTATTTACAAACAGTCATAATAATGTGTTGCTTCCCTTTTTTGAAGAGCTGCTTTCATTAACAACTCCAACCTGTGCCCCTGTCCCCTCTCCCTTCCCTCCCTGTCTTCTGTTTCTCCAAGAAGGTGATGCTTCCTACAGGAGCGGCGTTCCGGTGGTTCCAGTAGGACTCCTCCTCCACTCCCTACCCAAAGCTCTGCCATCAAGTGCAATGCCAACTCTTGGATTGTCTCCGGCACAGACACTGGCTCATAAGCAAACAAGCAACAAATAAAATTATACAAAAAACAAAGCAGAAATGAAAAAAAAAAAAAATTAATCAATCGGGTAATGGATGCACCTACTTATTCCTTGAACCAAAAATGAAGCATAAAGAAAAGCATCTATGGCAACTTTCATTCCCTTTTATATGTTTCCATTTTGGTACCTTTCGTCCTTTTTCCAGCAGGTTTTTTCTGTCGCTTAAACATGGAACTGTTCATTGCCAAACAGAAATGACGGACTGAGTGTGGACAATCAACTAATTTCTGTGTTTGGTGTTAATGTTGTTCACGTGTGGAAAGATACAGTACTTGTGTAGAGAATGTAAATTTACAGCTATATTTTAAAACTAGTGGCTAATGGCAAACATTATTGTAATTCTTCACCATTATGTTACTTAAAACCCTTGTCTATTTTACGATTCGTTTTGTTGAAGAATATAGTTTTGAAACAGATCGGTGGTTGTCTTTGAAAAACAAAGAACATGTTTCAAACTGTACAACTGTAGATTTGGGACTGAAACGAAAGTGAAAAAGTCATGTTATTGGGCAGAATTCCAGAGACTCTTCACTGGGATGAAGATGCTTTCCGCCAGAATCATCACTGTAATCTCCCCAATCACCCAATCAACCCTCCTTTCCCTCCTCTGTATTTCCAAACTTTTCCTTTAGTGAAACTGGCAGCCTTATGTTACTGTGGCCCTACTGAGCATGTGCCAATACTGCTCAGGGCAATAGCACTAAGAGACAGCACTTGCTCTGAGTCTACCCTACTGAACGCACTGAGACAAGATTTCATTTTTTTTTTTTTTTACGTTCGTTTACTTGTTTTATTTTCATTTTTTTTTTTTTTGTTTTGTTATGTTGCTGGGTAGCTACAGCTTTTAAAAATAACCAATCTTTGTATTCATTTAGAAAATTGGACTGGTTTTGTGAATAAAAAGGAATGCATGTATTCGTGTCAAAATTTACAATTCTGATGTTTGTCTACTTGTCTATTTGCATGTTTTTTCTAAAACATCTGGTTTGACACAAAGAAACATTACGTATGAAATGTTCCATAAATTGAAAAAAAAAAAGTTGTTCCCTTTTCATATAATTGGGTAATATAAGAAAAAAAAATCTGACACAAGCAGAACTCATTAAAAGTAAATCAGGCAGTGGTATGGATCACCATGATGTCCTTGGTTTTATTGAGATATTTCTATCACAGTCTATGTAATATCGTCCTTTAGTGGAGTGACTGATGGAGCCTTGCAGTGCTAAAATGTAACCAAAATTATTTAAAAAATGTTTGAATAACAACACTTTTGATTGCAGTGTTTCCTCAAACTGCATTGAAACCCCTGAAAACCCTTCCAAATGTCATTTTCTCCATCTTTATTCACTCTACTCCATGACATTCACAGATAAAAAAACAAAAAACAGAGAAAGCAATGAATCACTGATAATTGTAGTTTACTGATGGGAAGTTTTGTCTTCAAACTAAGCCATGAAGAAGAAGGCTGTTGTGACGAAGCCATGAGAAAGAGCGCTGGGTTCTCACTGTTTAGCGGTGGTACATATGGATGAGCATGATGCATACATAAAGAAGAGGAGAGTAAAATTTGGTAGTAAAAACATGGATAAACGAAAGGAGATGGTGCTGAATTTAGAAACCCGTTTTTAATGCGGTCAATCTCACAAGGGTTGTAGTGTCATTACTGATACTAAGATGCCTCAGGTCTGTGACACTGAATTTTCATTTCCTGCTAAGTGGTGATTCTCAATCATTTTTTCACAGTTTCATAGTCACTTATTCATATCCAGGTGGGGAAGTAGATGCAGATTTCTGCTGTAGCCATAGCGCAGAGTGTTTTTAATTAGTGAATATCCGCGGTGAAAGGCCCAGTGTGGTGGGCTTGCGTACGAGCTCGTGATCAGCTTGGTGAGCGGAGGGTTGGAGAGTGTAGCTATATTCCCAGCTCCCCCCTGGTGACAGTGCTGGGCTAGTGCCATCGCCATGGCGATGGGGGGAGTGTGTGTGTGTGTGTGTGTGTGTGAGTGTGTGTGTGTGTCTGGGGGGGGTGGCTGAGGCCTTTCATTATTAATGTGCACCGCGGCGTCCTTACCTCCTCTGAGCCCGCACAGCTCACTGCCTGACCTGCCATCCAAGGGAGAGGGAATGGGGAGGGGGGACGGAGGAGGCAGAGATAAAGAAAGAGAAGTGAGCCAGAGAGAGAGAGAGAAAGAGAGAGAGATAGAGAGAGAGGGGCACGATTGTGGAAGGTGTAGGAGCAGAGGAAATGTGCTGTAAAGTGGACGTAGTATTTCATTGATGTACTTTTATTTTACATTTACCAGTGAAAGAACAAAAACAAAACAGGACATGCATCAAATGAATTTGAATTAGTTATGTATCATATGAGAGTGGAGAGGACCTGGGTGTGGCTGCAGGTGACTGTGGCTCCTGACTGGTGAGGTGTAGCAGCCCAGGGGGTGGGGGTCAGGTGGTGGTTGTCTCTATGCAGAGGGGTGTTAGGGTTGGTGAGCAGGCCTGTCACACTGGGAAAATCCTGGAATCTTATCGCTGCCTCACAGACACTGAGCCGCACTGATCTACTCACCCTCGTTGCCAGCAGACATGCCCTTCCCCCCACCCAAATGCCCCTGCACAGGCTGGCCCCTTCTCAGCTCGCTCGCCACCTTCTTCGAATGGGGAGATAGCAGGAACTGATGCAGTCCAATTGTTGAGGAGGGAGGAATGTTGCTTGTAAAACGTGTCTAATGGGAAGAAAAACACGTGTTTCAGGAGTGAGTAGATAGGCCTGTTCACTGAAGAATCATCAGTGACCGCTGTGTGAATATCTGACCACTAAGTGCAAATCAAGTCTCAAAGAACAGCATAATATGCTACATGTGAATATTAAAAGAAAGTATTTTTCTTAAGATTGTTTTTTTATGTGTAATGTCTCAAAATATGATTGTTATAGGGGATTCAAACCTGATGTATCATAATAGAGATCATAATAGAGTCATGTATGGTGAACAACACATCATGCATACTGCATGGGCAAAGACTTAACAGTAAACTGCCCCATAAATGCGTAATATGAACTTGTGGCAATTCAAAATGTTATTAGTAATTTTGGTGTTAAAATAAAAAAATATAACAATTTTAGGGCTATCAAGCTTATCTCTGTGTGATAAGCTTGAGGACAAGTGGGTGAAAAGTTGATTTCAATTTGGGTACCCATCATTTCGACATTTACCTGACCACAAGAGGTTACAGCCATAACAAATAAATAGGTCAGATTTTGCAGCCTTTTTTATACATTCATGTGAAGGTGTAAACAGGAAAAATGTTACAGTTTCATGTTTACAAAAGTATTCAATCCCTTGTTTTTTGGACTAAATTGGCTTGCTGGCAAAAATCTGTTCAACATTATGTTACTCAGATTCATACGACAGGTACTTTCAGCCAAGCAATCTGATTGGTCAAAGCCGCGTTCCAGTTGAGCTGTTAATGCCCATAAAGAACAGCTAGCAATGGTTAATCGGTTGCTATGCAAATTCTTGTGGTAACCAGGGAGCTAGTTAGCAATCTTTCTTGTTTTGTATGTATACTATGTTGAAGAAAAGGCATATACATGTTGGTAACTTCCTCATGATCCTTATGTTGTATTAAAAATCCAGACAGAATCTGTGAAACTATCTACCAAATTTACAGATTTTTAGCCAAAAATATCTACAGGTACAATAGGTAGGTTATAGTATACATTTCATTTGGAAATGCTGATGAATAGTTTGCCAACTTAATGTGTTGTTTTACTTTGCTACAATTCTGTGTTAGTGTGAACTATTTAGCAAACTAAAACAGTGAATCGCAGAAAATAATCTGGCCATGGGAACCATATTCAGTATTGATTTTCTGAGTTTGGTTCATTCTCTATTCACTTCCATGATGTTAGAATCTGGTCTAAAAACAAAACCAATATATATATTTTTGAGTTTTGGGAAAAACTGTTTCATGGAGAAAAGTTAAATAAGTAACACTTATCCAGTCTATGCTGTCTAATACACATGGCACCCTAGGTTAACCACTTGATTTGCTTGCTAAGTGGTTGCTAGGTGGTAACTTGGTGATTAATAGGTGGTTGCTAGGTTGTTACTGGTGGTTGCTAGGTGGTTACTAGATGGCTTCTAGGGTTAGGGTTAGGGTAGAGTTAGGCTAGGGTTAGGCTAACCCCACCTATGTTGTTACTAGTGGTTGCTAGGTGGTTACTGATTGGTTACTAGGGTAGATGGTTAAAATGTGGTTTCTAGGGGGCACTGTATTGCGGCAGGTGTAGTTGAACGACCGGAAACAGCAGTAGGATTATTTGGAGGAGTACTTAGAGTAGTGGGATCAGAAGGAGGGGGAGGAGTAGTTGGAGTAGTTGTGGGAGTAACAGAACAGGAGGATTAGTAAGAGGAGGAGTAGTTGGAGCAGTAGAAGGAGGAATAGCAAAAGAACAAGGAGGAGTAGCTAGCAGTAGCAGTAGTTGGAATATTAGTAAGAGTAGGAGGAGTGAAGGGAGGAGGAGTTGTGATAGCGGTAGGAGTAGTAGGAGCAGTAGTAGTGGAAGTCTGTGAAGTGCACTAACTACCATGAATTTAATCTGTCCAGCTGGAGTGAATTGTTGCATCGCCAGCCGATGATGCAACAATTCACTCTAGCATTTCTGAACATTCCACCATTCATATCTATGGGGAAAAATAAAGGGATGACAATCAAAAAGTGGAACACATCCACATCTGCTAAAGTACCTGAATATTTTAAAGCTTGTGTCTCTAACTGAAAGTATGTGGAAGTAATAAAAGTAAAAAAAAATTGGAATAAAAATAAAATAAAATAAATAAATAAAAATAGTGTAAATGAGTGTGCAAGCTTTCATCTAGCCCACTAATTATAATAATAAAAATAATACCAATAATAATAAAAGTTCACTTGTCATCCCACTTTTCAGTAATGAATAATGATCAGTTATTCTATCCATCATCAATCAGGCAGGGAAATGTAAAGGATTAAAACAGCACTACCTATATGGCTCAAGTTGAATAACTGACACTCACAAAAAGGATCGTTAACTAGTTATAGCTTCAGTACTAGGCAAAGGTAGCTGTTTTCTTTCTACTGCTCACTTTTCCTCTCTTTCTTCCCTGAACATCCCTTTGAAATGTCTGTCTGTTGCTGTTTTTTCATGCCCTTTCTCTCTAGTCCTATTCTTGTTGTTGCTGTTGTAGGTTGCACTCTTTGTGTGAGTTGCCCCTCCCCCTCCACCACACTAACCTGTCTTCTGAGAGAGTTGCCACTAAAGGTCTAAAGGCTCTTAAAGACTCATAAGACATACAGACCGGATGATGGACGCTGGGACACTCAGTGTTATTATCACTAATGTGTTAATGGGAAAGTTGGCGACTAAAGAAACTACAGCAGGTGATTTTGTTATTGTTGTGTGACCTTTAGGACAGACAGCGTCCATGGTTGTCACCTATGCTGCCTATGCTGGCCCTGCCTGCGGGATAGGAGCTATCCTGTTGGCCATCCTCACTTGCACATTTATATGGGATGTAAACAAACAGTGCTCACCAGCCTCATTGCAGATATTACTTGTGTCATAAGGACTACATGACAATACCTAGTTTGCTTATTGATAGCTGCAAACAGACATACTTTATTAATTAGTACATTCCAAAAAAACAAAATAATTATTTTTTCATGGAATCTGCATTGCCGTCATTCATATATGTGTTAGACTGGGATCACAAAGCATGGCCCGGACGTGAATGGAGGATGAAAAAACACTCAGAGAATCAATGCTGAATACAGTTTGCCAGGACGACTATAGTTCGTGGTTCAGTGGTTGTGGAAGTCATATCATGTCCTGGCAAAATGAATGATCACTTTGAGCGTATGAGTAATTTGGAAAACACCCTATCTACTCTCCCAAACACCACTGCAGCCCACCCACACACCTCAACACAGGAAACAACACACTGGTATAGGTCTATATTTGGCTGGGACAAAATTACTTTCAGCTGTTAGTGTACCACTACAAATGCTTTGACCTCACACATTTGTAGTATACAAACAACACTCTCACATTCACAAACCCATTTTGATTCACTTAGATTAATTCCCAGCGCGTGCCATTCTTTTAGATAGTGGTGTTGTACAGTAGCTGATACATACTTAACACTGGCTTACTAGCTTTGAGTGTATTCTGTATTTTTCAACACACCATCATTGTAATTTAAATAGTTTAATATAATTCCCTACAAAAGTAATAGTACGTAAGCTCTTTCTTTACTTTGTGAATAATGTTTAATGAAATCCCCATCATGTAAGTGCAAATATTTGCTTGCTGCTACAATGTACCTAAAAGAATAATATCAAAGTCAATGTGGTGTCTTAATATTGCCTTAATGAACACACAATGTATCTAAAAAGTATGAGTAAAAAAACCCCCAATTGTTAGAGTCTCCATTGAGCTCTCACCTGAAGCCCTATTACACCTCTTTTTTGTTTTAGCTGGTATTACTAAACAGACGCATATGGGAAGGGCTTGTTGTGGCTCTAATTGTTGCTAAGCCACTATTAAAAACCTGCATCAAGTGCAATGCTTTTTTGCTAAAAGCTAAAATATTTCTAACTTCTAGTGCTCAGTGGTACTCTGACTGTTAAAACATGCTAAGCTCTCAGTGCTGTCGGAAATGTGGACCAGCACACCCATTCTATTGAAAATAATGAGAAAAAGAAGCTGCCGCAGTGAAGAAAGGGTGATCCTGCTCAAATAGTTCATTGATGCGTGGCATATGAATACATAATGAAAGGCCATGCTAACTTTATTTGCACAGTATGACTATATATGGAAGCTAAATACTATGCAAGTACAACTGTACTGTGACTCATACAGTAATACAGTATACCACAGTATAGCTAGCTAGCAAATTGGCAAAAGAAATTAGCAAAATTAAAAAGTATTTAAATCATAAGGCCTATGGCTTTTGTGAGTTTCTATGGGTATATTTCATTATTTCCCTTTCCTGCCAGTTTGACCTTTCTCTTACCAGAAGGATATTACTAGATTTGCAGTGAAATCAAGCTTGAAAACTTCTAATGTGGGTTGAGGAGAACATAAAGCAGATCAATGAAGGTGCTGTACATAACAACAGTCACACTTTAATGTGCTATTACAAATAACTTCACAACAATACATTCATATGGAAAACTTACATATTGGATCTTGTATTTTTGCTGTGGGTTTGATCAGCACAATCCTCTATTTGAAGGGTCTCAAACTGTGTGCTATGAAGGGAAGAGAGTCTGCAGGTTTTCATTCCAACCAAAGACTACAGCAGCTGATCTCACTATCAGTTCCTCCTCTCTGGTTGAAGTTGTGCTAATCAGTGAAATCAGCTGGTCGTGTTTGGTGGTAATGAAAACCTGCATACTGACTGCCCCACATGGCACATAGTTTGAGATCACTACTCTAGTTATCTGGAGTCCTCTGTGTAATATAAGGCAAGATGTGATAAAGAAAAAGAAAGAAAAAAAACATTCTGTTTAGATTCTAAACAGGTATGAAGGTCTGAAAGGTCTGAGATTGTTAATAAGAGCTGGCGCTTAGATCACCTTGCCTGATAAAAAAGAAAAGTAAAATCAGACATGGTTTGCTCACCATCACAGGAGTTTCTAGGATTTGAATGCATTATTGATAACCAGTAGTGCTTTAGGGAGGTCCAAGGGCATGTTCCCCGAGAAAGAAAATTATAGTGACTTTTGAGAGGATGGACACGTTTTACAAGGGACCTTGCTTAGAGGGACCTCACAGCCATTTCGTGCTTTTTACCTGTGTCACATATCCAGTAAAAACAAATTTAAACTTTTTTTATACATTCTATGGAATCAAGATGAATCTGGGTTGAGTTTTTAACATTTAAACTTACTCATATATTTTCAGAAGGGTGATTTAGAATATGAGGTGACCAAAGACCCTGAAAAGGTGTAATGTCTGTTCGATGAAGGAACGGCTGTCTTGTAGTCAGGCCCACTGACACATCCATAATTGCCTACTCTGTCTATCTTGGTAGAGCTAATGATCTCACTGGTAACACCAAACCTCGGTCATGTTGGACAATAACAGACCAGAGTTCAAACATTTATAAGCTGTATAAATAAGAATCATGGAGACGGGAGATGGTAATTACCTCATCACTTTAGTTAATGGCAGTTAACTGATTTGTCACATTGCATTTTGTATCTTCACTCACTCCTAAAATAAGCAAAATTGGAAAAAAAAGAGTGTATTGAAATTATAATGCAAACGTATTTATTAGTCTACTTCACAATTTTCACATGTATAGATTTTCCTTGTTCCTCCTGTTTAGGTATATGATAATATAAAAAAACCCCAAAATGAATGTACACATACAGACACCTGCACATGTGGCGCACTCACACACACACGCGCACACACACACACACACACACACACTATAGACTGAGAGAGTGAGAAAGAAAATTCATGCACTAAATCATACACAAATATATAAGCATATATACTTACTAACAGACACAGACAAAGAAACACAAAGACACACACAAACGCGTGCGCGCGTGCACACACACACACACATGCACTCACAAGGACACGTAGAAACAGATTAAGTCCAAATCAATGGCTGTGGCTGGAATGGGAGAGAGATTTCACCCAGGGTTCTCGTTAAGGTCTGACACATGCAGCAAAGGCTCGAGGGAGTGTTATTACCAGGGTGATGGTTGATAAGACGCTCGTTTCTCCACGGTGCGTCCCGCGGGAAAAATGCATCGTGCAGCCATGGAAACCATAAGGCTAGGTGTTATGCTATAATTGGGCCAGCGTTTTTAACAGTGCAGCTGCACAGCCAGGTATGCCTCTGTCTTCAAATGAGAAATTATAGTGCAGCCACAGTAGAGAAGATGCTACAGATTTTCAAGCACTATTTTCTTCCTGTGTGGTTCTTTTGTGATATCCCAGATCAAACAGACATATATACTGTACAGCAGATTTTACAAAAGAGAAATGTTTAAAAAAATCACACAGATCAACCCAGACAAGTTAGAAGTTAGCAAATATAGTATTCTACAAAACGAGGGAGAAAAGCTAAAATATTATCAACATAATAAAGAGCAATAGCTGGTGTGAATGATTAGCAAAGGAAATGCACACACACATCTCACAAGCTCTATGTTCCGTTGCTTACTGACATTTTTTTCTTAAATGCAAATGCAAATGGTGTTAGGAAACGTGGTTTAAGATGGAGGAAGAAGACAAGGGGGAAGAGGAGGAGGAGAAGATGGGAAAGATGGTCGACGGCCAATCCCTGCTCAGTCTCTGTAACTTGGTTGATTACGATCAATTTCCCTGGTATCGATGGCCTCCCTGGCCCTGAGCTACACTCCCTCCTGCACTTTGCATGCTACGTGCTTTGTGTACCATGACACCGCTCACGCTCCACCACGCCCTCCCCAACCCACCTGCAGTCCCCACATCCTGGCCTTGAGAAATAGCAACAGCCGGAGTAACTGTGTTTTTGGAAGAGAAATATAGACCAGCTTTAGAAAAACACAGATCTCTCCAGCTTCTATATGTTCCCTGAGACAGTTCAATATCTGGGGGAGAGCAGCACCCCTCGCTGATAGCTTTGAATATTTCTGAGTGCGGTAGATGTAGAAAGTTTGGGTGGTGTTACTGCAGCAGTACAGGAGGCAGAGAGAATTTCCTCTGTTCGAGCCGCCGTGGAGCCGATGGATTGAGCCTCCGCCGTCCATCACGTTCGCGGATACGCTCAGAAAAACTCTGGGAGACTATGCAGAAATGATGCGGTGGAAACTGGCCGCAATGTAGCGGACGGAGAGAGAAATCTGTATCTGTTTTGGTGAAAGCGAAACTGTCCTCCCTCCTGCATGTGTGAGGGCACATCCCGCATCCTCTATCTCTGCACACTTGGCACGCTCTATCCGAATTAATTGCATCTCTGTGAGGGAGAGAGCGAGATGGATAGAGAGAGTAGGGAGAGAGAGGGAAAGAGGTTTAGTCCTTCTGTTGGGCTGGTCTTGCTACAAGGGGAGTCATTTAAAATTCTGCCTCCCATGTGGTTCCTGGTTTCCAGTTTAATGACCCCCCTCTTCCCCCCCTGCTTTTACCCCCTGACTTTCCTGGGCTTTGAGCAGCGAGCTCAGTTTCCTACTGCTGTATGTGCTGATACACACATTATTTATGCATGTATACAAATAAATAATAGTGAAAAACACATCTTTTAGTGAAAGGCATTATGGCCATTAGTGACAAAATATCTACAGTCCCTCTCCGTCTCTCTGTGTCTTTTCCTCACTTCTCCATTGTCTTCAGACAGCTAACCCCCCCCCACCCCACCCCCCCACCCCCCCACACCCCGCTCCAGCTTCCACAATCAACCATCGGCGCCATCAGTGATACAACTCTCTGCCACCACTCCATGTAGTGGTTTGCTTGCCAATTATGAGCACCATCTTTTCCTGGGAAAATGGCTGCTACACCTGTTGTCAGGCTTTGCTGAAGGATCTTTGAATTACGTCTTTGCACCGGGCTACACTCTAAACAAAGAACATAAAATAACGCTTTTTATCCGGTTAATGTTAGAGGTCGAAAAATGTTGATGCTTTTGGTTTTTCTTTTGTTTATTGTTTAGTAGATGTGTTTACATGTAAAATCTAAGTATATAGTGCGATAATACATAGAAAAATAAGACAAAATACAGACAAGAAAGTAACAAATACATTGACCATAACCAGGACTTTTTCTGGTTCACCTTTGCAGCTGGATGGGTCTGGGACCTTGTGGCCTGTGTGTGTGTGCGTGTATGCACGCGTGTTTTAATTCCCCACCAATCGCTTGGCTCCTGTCACTTGCAAAAAACACAGATATAAATCCGTATGACCACTGAACAAATGGTAACCCTTTGTTTACTCTCCTAGCCTGCAGGCACAGGAGAGGTTCTAGTCAGCAAAAAGCCCTATGGATAGCTAACTGCCGCAATGTTCACCTGCTACAGCGAGGCTTCAGAAGAGGCATGATGGGACGTGTCCTCAGTACGATAGAGCTGAGCCTTCTTCATGGTTCTCTGCAGGGGTCTCTTGCACACACACACACACACACATACATATATCTCAGTGTGTGGGGTGGGGGTGGACTGATGTGGGTTGTAGGACAGCAACGGTCCACAAGGTCAGAGTAGGCAGCATATATGGTTGTTTTTCTCCGTTTTTTTTCTCTCTCAGTGGTTGAGCTGTGTGCTGCCTCCCTGGGTCTCTCCTCTATCTGGTCAATACCTCCACGCAGCTTCTGACGATCAATGGAGGGTCAATACCTCTCAGACGCCTGCCTCTTTGTGCTCTCACTGATTTAGCTACCACCTACCCAGGCCATCTTTTTTTACTTTTCTTTCTCCCTCCCTGTTTTTTTTTTATGACCCACTCACTTAAATACGTGGACGTGCTGAAATTAGAGACGCAGTAGTAAATCTGGGATGCAGCGCGCACACTTTTTCTGCCAAATGGCATAAACCTAGCCCCTCATCAGGCATGCACTCGACAGTAGTTCCGCTGTTTTTGCTGAAATGTGGCCTATTGTCTGCTGAAATGTCTTTGCTACACTGTTCCCTTTTCATTTACTGAATGAAAAAAAATTATTCCATTCATCTCATGCAGAAAGCATCAATCACACTTCGCTATGAAGTACCACTTACAGCTAAATACTGTAAATATACAGGAAGCCTGATGATAATATGCTTCTAATGGCTTGTCAGATTCAGCCTGACTACATAATGAACTCTATCACAGCCTGATTCACCTGTAGATGGGGCTAGATTAAGGCCAAAGTCCAAACTATGGAGTATATGGAGCTTGCAGCAGTTCATGCAGGACACTCAGTCATGCATGCAGCGTGACACACAGCAGCTATCAGGTGATCCATGTCCACAGGAGCTACTATCACACACTGACAATAATGCGGTCTATTTAAGTTGAACTAGCTCACACTCATTCCTGCTGCACATTCACACTACTGCTGCTGCTGCTGACTGGTGTTGGTGAAGCTGTCTGCCTCCACCTGCACTGCTTCTGGTTTCACTGCGTAGAGATGGAGATGCTCTCCACTGTGCATGTCGTGCTGGTGTTTGTCATGTGACTGTTATAATGGCCGCATTATATCATCAGGAAAAATTCTCTGTATAACCTTTGGGGGCTTGTTTGTGCCCCCTCCCACTTCTTTAGCACGCTTGCTTGAATCTGGCCACGGCACACCCTGAAAAGCAGAGCCCTTAACACCAAATATAACAGCATTAGCACTTGGTTTAATCTTGTCATGGTTTAATCTCCATGACAAGAGTGCTCCTGACAGAAGAAGCTTATTCATATACTGTCAACGGGCTATTTCCTAATGTCATTCATAGTGTTGTTTGGTGAAATGTGGGTAATGACTGCATAAAAACATTAAATCATGTTTGAAATTGTGAATGGAAGACAGATTGACTCACACCATCACAGAAGAGAAAGAGGTGGTGCAGGACTGTAGAGGTGATTGCTTTACTGGCCTACTAATATACAGTGCTTGCTATTGTCTTAATGCCTTGGCCATGTTATTTAAAGAACTTTCTCTGAGAATTTCTTGAAAAGTAATCATTAGCACTAGTTGGTGGTGCTGTTATTAGACTAGAATTACAGAGGAATAATAGCAGTGCGACATCTGCTGTTCTCCATTATTAGGCTATCAGTTTTCCCCAATGATCAACAAAACAAATCATGAGCTTCGTACCAAAAAATAAATAAACAGGAGAACATCAAAATCAACAGGGAGGAAAATTGCCGTTAGGCACTCTGTTATGACCAGCAGGCCTATCACTGAACACACTAAATTGAATAAATAAATGTTGCTTAAAATAAAATAACATTGTATTTTTATACCATTTTATTCAAAAGCCACAACCCTCTTCCTGTTCCCTTGTTTTCCCTCATTAAAACAATGATGCATTAGTAAGGCAAAACACACGCCAACAGATATGTTCATTCTAATGTGACATGCAAATTCATGTCCAATCTGGAATCTGCTTCACAAATATTTTAACCAATCATCTTCAAATCCGGCGCATCCTGAGTCACCAATCGTAAGTACTGGTGAGAATAAATTGGAATGGCAAGCTTCCTTCCTGTCCCATACTGCCAATCACACACACACACACACACACACACACACACACACACACACACACACACACACACACACACACACACGATTCTGCTTTCAATGGCTGCTACATCAGACTTGCACGGCAACTGCTACTTTCCAAATCAATGTGTAATCATCATATACTGTCAATATAACCTACAATAAAATATTGTTTTGCACTGGACTAGTTGTGGAATTCAATCAATGGCCTACATATTTCATTTTCATGTCTGTGCTATGACGATGTAGAGCAACATCCTCGATTTTCTTCATGCACTGATTAATAAGATACTGTTAGAATAACGATACATATAGTATGTCGCATTTGATTGTTACATTTAAGACTAAAAGATATATTAAATGGTTAACCTCAGTTCAATGGGGAAAGAGTTTGAGAAGCTTGTGTGTAAATATACAAGTCCTTGGTGAATCCGGAGGCTCAAAGGTCGTGGTCTACGGAGAAACTAAAAAATGTAAAAAGTTCAAAAGATTAGGTCCATCTGGTTGTACTGATACAAATCATTTTGCCCCCCACTATCCAAACACTGGCCCACTGTGTGTAGTGGCAACCGCTATGCATCACACCTAATATTGTCTGGTTGCTAGCTCCTGTGTTACAATGGACTACTGTTCTCTTGAGATGCCTATTTATAGAATATAACAAATTAA